>NW_017307021.1:808904-817726 GCF_000935625.1 Nanorana parkeri | reverse complement strand
TTTAGTCTGAATAGGTTCAATTATCCTACCAGTACAGTTTTGTTCTTTTAAAGCTAAAACACTGGGCACCCCACTCCTTCCACTGATTAATAGATTATATAATTTTAAATGGCCAAAATGCTCACCTAAACCCACGTTTAAGTGAGGCTCTGGGCCCTTATTCTTCGCTTCTTTTTCCTACAAGAGAGTCCAAGGTCACCTAGGCAGTGACATGGATCCCCCATGATCCTGAAGACTGCATAGAGGAGATCACATTTGGAAGAGTTGACTTGACTTGGGGGGGAGGGGGGGGAGAACATGTGAGTGTGGATACAGACCACCTAGAGGAAACCCATGCAGGCACAAGGATACCACACACCATGCAGAAAGTTAGAAGTGAACCCATGACCTAAAATGATGAAATGCAACCATGATCTAAAAAGTAGAATATTCCTGTGGAAATGTACCAGTCTGCTACAACATGTATGAAGTAAGAGTGTGGAGAGCCTTAGATTTAAAAAATGTAAAAAACACCCAGAGTGGATTTAAAGTGATATTAAAGTCAAAAGGTTTTTAAGCTATTTCAAATGTTGATTAAATAATGTTGTTGCTCCTTGATGTTTAAGAGTTTTAGTTTCTGGCAGAATCAGCTGATCTCCTGAGCAGTGGCCCTGATATCCTGTTTTAGCGTGGCGCTTTTCCCTTGCAGGGTCCTATAGAGCCACCCCTTGTGTGCGCTAGTAGTCTGTGTTTGTGTCTCCACAAACACAAAGGCACAGCAGGGCAATCCACTCTTCTGTTCCCTCCACCCTTCTCCAAGCTACTAGATGGAGAGCTGCTGGAGACTGCTCTGCCCCTTGTGATCTTGTTCTGGACAGGAAGTGTAGGGAAGCAAAGATGAGAGTTGGAGCCAGCTGTTCTTGAAACAGGATGACTAAGCGTCAGGGAGAATTAATGGAAATACTCTGTCCAGCAAAATGTACTTGTTCAATCTGTATTTATTAATGAAAAAACACATTTGATGGTTTAATTCTACTTTAAAAAATTATACCAGTTGTTGCCCAGCTTTTTTTTTTAGCCTTTTAATTTTTGTCAATGGGATCATGTCCTCCCAAATCCGTACCATGAGAAATATGTAGGTTGCCATATCTGACCTCCTGAAAAATGCTAGTCACATGGCTGTCTCTGACTTTGCTTGTTCTGCATCAGAAACATAGAAACAGTTATACTGCTAGGCAAGTCAGAACTCCTAATCTGCATACTTGTGCTTGGTCATTGTAAAGCCATGTGAGCAGTACCATAGGCAAGCAACTAGCATTTTTAGAAGTTAAATTCAACAGAGTCATTCTAAAGATTCAATTGGAGATTCTGTCCCAAAATGTCAATTTTAAGCCACTAGACTACTAGAAGTACTGAATTATGTGAAAAACAATGGAAACAGCTGCATATTGACCACATGCAAGTGCACAAGCAGTCACACATGTAGTCCAGTTATTAGGATTATTGACATCTTTATCTGAACCACCTACCAATGTGAAGTCAGTGTTGGGTACAATGGAATGCTTTCTTGTCATACATTAAGAACCTGCTACATGGCAGCTGCAGGAGCTTCTTGCCATGGCAGATGATATATAAACTGATATTAAAAACTGATATTAAAAACTGATAAGTGGACTATGTATAAGCTAACAAACATGCAATAAGTAGTGCATGTCTAAAGCTGGCCATACACCTATAGATTTTCTTTAGATTTTTTTTCTATTAGCCTATGATCAGATGAAAAAAGTACAACAGATTCTTCCATCTACGCTAAACTGTGTGGATGGAGGAATCTCACACTGGGCCAAGCTTCAGTATGTTCCTAGTAAGCCCCGCAGACTCTCAAAATACCTGAACAATCTCATTGGATGCAGGCATTGTTCAGGTATTTTGAGAGCAAGCGGGGCCGACTAGCAAGATACTGAAGCTCGGCCCAGTGGGAGATTCCTCCATCCACACAATTTAGCGTAGATGGAAGAATCTATTGTACTTTTCCATCTGACTATAGGCTGATGGAAAAAAAAAAATCTATAGGTGTATGGCCAGCTTAACAAAGAAGCATGCGGACTAGTTTTCTCTGTGATTTGTTAAAAAGCAAGAGAATAGTATATCAGTCACCAGCACTCAGTTGCTCAAGATGCAAACATGACCCTGCATATTGTGAATACATCACATAGGTCATAATACCAATGCTTCAGGGGCACGCAAGGTCTCTTCCTCACTAAAGACTTACTGCCATAACCAGCTCCTCCAGCTTCAATTATTTCTTAGTCCCATTGCAAGGGTTAAGACTTGATTTTCCATGAGTTTTGCTTTAACATGTATTATTCTGTACTTGCAGAAAATTTAATTATCCTGAAACATGAAAACGAATACAGCCACCACATCGAAGAACTGCTAGATTGTATTACATTTTTGTTCCAGGGTTCAGATATACATTTAATAGAATGCATTTTAGTAGTAACTGAAGAGTATCATTAAATCAGCTGGTCATGTTTTTTTGCAAATTAAAGCCAAAAGACTTGTACAAGGTCTGCACGGTTTACGGCAGGTGAGAAACAATATAAAGAATGCTACAACAGGCCTGACAAGATTACAAATACCACACTTGCTCAGACACGACCTCAGTGGTGAAAAATAAGTAAGAGTACAGTAATTAGTGTGTATACTTTGTCCTAATAAAAATCACTGCCTCAGCAAAACTATCAAAACTCAGGTAGGCAAAGTGTGAATGATCAACTAGTTATTTAAGGTATGTCTAGACATCAGTTGTATCATGTGGATATCAGCATCATGCTGCATAACAAGGTGACTAATACCCCTATTTACTAAAAGGTCATTAAAAGGTTTTATCTGCTTAGAAAAACAACAAAGCAGATGTCTACAGGTTTCCTTCTACAGAGTAGATAGGGGATCTTAGAGCTGGAAAACTGTATTCCGTTTAAGCATTAATATTGTTAACAAGCACAAATTTAAGCATTCCACCCCTTCTCTGTATTGTGTGCGTCTCTCTATATTATACGCAATATCCATCTATCTATCTATCTATATCACAAAAATACTGAGCAAAAAGCCACCTGGATTCCTCTAGACAAATAGGTCAGAGCCTTCAGTTGGTCAGGTCTAGGGTCAGCAACGTTATGTCCCCAAAAATGAGGTCAGCTGCCTATCAGGTATGTACTGAATGACCAGATTTTTCCATCAAATGTTTTTTTTCTTCCCTGATGGCACGGGCATATTCTAAGATAACAAAGCCAGGATTCATTGGGCTCAAATTGTAGTTGAGTGGTCCAGGAAGCATGAGACAATTTTCACACATAGATTGGCCACCACAGAGCCTAGACCTCAACCCCACTGAGAATCTTTGAGATGTGCTGGAGAAGACATTACGCAGTAGTCCGACTCTCCCATCATCACTACAAGATCTTAGTGAAAAATGAATGCAACTCTGGGCGGAAATAAATGCCGAGACATTGCATAAGCTTATTAAAACGATGGCACGTCAAAATGTGTAATCAAAGCTAAAGGCGGTCCAACTAAATATTAAAGTGTGTGACTTTTTTTTGGCCAGGCAGTGTATATACCGTATAAATATTTTTTAAAGTTGATCTCTCAGCACCCTCTCCACCCTCCTCCCACACCTCACCCAGTCTGATCGTTGCCAAAAGAAAACAAAAAAACACAAAAATCTAAATGCATCTTTTACTTACCTAAATCATGTGATGTTCCTGGCCTGAGTCTTCTCTCTGTTTCCAAGAGGAGAGGAAGACACCAATGGAAGCTGCAGAACTGGAATGAAAGCAGCATCTAAAGATGTGCACACTGCTTGACATGGACCCACTGATATTCCTACTGGGCTGTGGAGAGACACTGCAGGCTCCTAAGGCAACAAAGCTTCTTATATTCCATGTGGCTTTTTATGCCCGTAGGGAAATCATTCCCCTCCCCTCCTACGGTGGAACAATGGTGTGTCTTTTTACCCGACGTGACCCCATCTTTTATATTTTACCAAAAAATTGGGTAATAATAAATGTTTTATCATTTAATATAGGGGAAACTGTTTTTTTTTTTAAATTTCGGTAATTTTTCCTTAATATAGTAAAAAAATAAAACCCCCAGTGGTGAATAAATACCACCAAAATAAAGCTCTATCTGTCCCCAAAAAAGGGTATAAAATTCATTTCAGTACAGCGCTGCATGACGGAATAAATGTCAGTTAAAGTACCGCAGCGCTGAATACTGAAAAATGGCCTGGATGGGAAGGGGGTTTAACACCGCGGATGTCAACTGGTTAATGTCATATGACCTAGTGCAGAAGATGCCCAGGAAATAGTCATTCTACTCCGTGCTGCTCATATGCACACACGCTTTCCTCTGCTGATAACAAAAGTTGACAGATTAATTTTAGGAAACTTCAAGGAAAGATAAGCTGATGCCACTAACTTATCGCACACATTTTAGGTACTATGGGAAGCAGAATGACGTACTTTGATAGGTGTACAGAAGCCCTGCGAGGCACCATACTGATGTCTAAGTAGCAGGTAGGAAGTGGGGCATTTGCTCTAAAAAGTATTTTGACATTCTTTATTCTATAAAACTATAGAGCACAACAGGGCTGGCAGATGTCAAGTGTATGTGCATTACTTTATAAACCTTTTGGCAAGTAAAAGTATATGTTGACTTTACCTACACAGGGCAAAATTAAAGTTTTTTTTAAAGAAACAACCCTATTCCACCCCCCAAATTCATTGATACTAACCTTCTCTGCATACCCCACTGCTCTATCAGACCCCCTAGAAAATAACTAATTCTTCCAGGTATTGGAGAGTATGGGATCTCTTCCCCGTCTATCCATACTGCCGTGTTAAGGCCTGAGTGGCCAATTGAAAGGCCTCATGCAAGGAAGGAGAAAATACTCAACCTAGTATAAGGTCTAACAGCATCCTCTATTGGACCAGTGGGACATCACATTGCCCTGAATAGGTCTCTTTAGGGTAAAATTACAGAGTCATTTGGTATAAAGGTGCCATGTTTCCTGGCTAAATCTAAACACATTTGTTACATTAGAAGGACATCTAAAATGTTTATTGTACTTAAGCAGAACCCTGAAAAATATTTGAGGATGGGCAGATAAGCATCCTCCTGTTTCTGCTTTATTCACTCTGTGGATCTGTGCTTTCTGGACCTCTTCTAATGCTGCTTGATTTTTTTCTTCATCAAATCAACACTCATTGGGGGACCAGCCCTGACAGGGGGATGCAAAGTTTTGGCTCTACCAAGATGGCCACATGGCAAGTCATCAATGGGAAGGATTGGCTGCAGAGAGACCAGAAGTAATACTGACAGGTACTGCTTTGCCCTCTACCTGCCTTTTTGGGAACCTGGTAAGCAAATACATTCCTTTCAATGAGTAGACAAATACAAATTACTTTCCTTAGTGACTACAACTTTGCACATTCATATTTTATCCAGCCACTCTGCTTTTTTAGTCAAAAATACAAAAGCACCTCTACAACTCTTGAATATATCAAGAAAAATACATAGCCATTCAAGGAACAGCTTAAAATATGCTGGACGTGTGGATTTCCAGTAAAAGTCACAGCTGTGCTGTAAAGATTTTTACTATTTCCTATCAGATGGTTACAGAGATAACCAGAGAAAATAAAAAGATTCTTTTGTTCCATGGAAGGTATGACATTTTTTTCCACAGAGTTCTCTAGAGTTAAATGCTGAGCACCCCTGGAATGTACTCAGCACGGTTGAAAATCAGGGTTTCCTGGTCTCCAGGCTTTTTAAGTGAGCCAGTAGAATGTTAGCAGCTGCTACTATATTGTTCACAGCTGCTGGTTCCGTACAAAAGGGGTATAAACTAAATCTATATATTGTAATCCGAGTCTCACACTGGATAGAATTTTAAGCACCCATCACAAGCAAAGATTGCCTAGAGTGGGAGCCAGCAACTACTCCTCCTGCAATGGATGTATTCAAAACACAACACACAAGAGTATGAAGTATTGAAGCATTTAGAAACGGTACGATTTTGTTTAATAGAAGACTGTTTATCAACATGTTTGACTCATTTCACCTGTGTTTAGCCTCAACTAACAACTTATTAGGTTTAAACAGGGGCAGACAAATTAATATAGAGCCCAGGAGCCAGCAGGATTTTTTTAGGCACCAGCTCCATTGACAACTAGAGAAAATCTCAAAAGTTAGGCGCCAGCTGTAATTTGTAAAGTGCATTAGCGACCTGACTCCTGGGATTTGTCCAGCCCTGAGTTACTGTATGAGCAAACTGGCAAAAAAAGAACATTTAACTTAAGAGCCACTACCATGCCTACTGTGATGACAGTTGTGAACTCCATTGCAGACTGCGCCTTCTTAGATGCAACAGGTTCTTAAATCACCATAAGTCTATACTACCATTTTTAAAATGCATTACATGATCCAGAAAGGAGCCCAGTAAGAAGGAAAGCATACACTTTTGATACAATCAATAAGGGGCCTAATTATAAATGTTTGAAAGGCCAATGTCCCCATTTTAACTAACTTATAGTAGGTAGTTTACCACTTCCTTCCAATATGCATAATTCACCCAATCTGTGTATGCCATTTTTTTTAAACAATTAAAATAGTTTTGGCATATTTGCACATAACTTTACATATTTATAAAGTCGCACATTTGTGATTTTGGCATATGTGCCTTAGTGAATTACCTCTTTCTGAAAATCCTCTTCTATAGTTACATTCGCTAGTGCTGGAAGCAGAGTACGGTGGATAAAAAAAATACCAATAAGATTCTCCTAGTCTAATGAAGAAGTACATGGATACTGTCGGTATGAACCATATTCACACTCAACGTTTCAAGCATATCCCTCAACTTTTTTTGGATTAGGAAGCAAAGGATTAGAACATGTTTTTATTGCCGTCTATGGGGTAGATGTATCCTTTTTGTCCTGGTTAACACTGTCACTGAGACAGACAGTGATGGGAAAACAAAAAGTTTACAGTTGTCATCTTTAATCGTCTAATCTGAACACATGTTTCAGTGACAACAGTTACTATTTGTAGAGAATTCTTCTAAATTCTTGTTGCATCTCCAGTACAGGAAGGGAAGAAAAATCTCCCCAATGGAACACAGACAACTGTAAAGGATTGGATCCCTTATTACATTTTTTTTTTTTTTTATAGCTAGGTCAGTAAAAGTATGGAACAAGCTAGTGCATAAGAGACATTTACTGTATAGCTTACCCAGGTCTGACACATATGCTGGCACTATATGATCACCACAATTCTCCGTTCTTCCAGCATTCAAGGACAAAGGTTATGCATTGGAGGTCGCTTGTCTCCTGGCCACGTGCTCTTCGATCTTTACATTCAACACTCTTATCAGGAGCACAGAGGTAGGAAGAGAGCATTATATATCAGCTGTGCCGCACATTTTTCAGATTGACAAATTTCCTGTCAAGTTAGGCAGGTTTAGAACTGGCAAGCACATTTTGCTTTACAAAATTAACATTTATTAAATGATAGATTTTAACCGGACTTTTTAGGTTAGCCAAAGAGACAGCACAACTGACACAGCTTGCTTTAAGGCTTCCTTTGCCTGACTAAAACCTCAGATTTAGCTCCGATAAGAGGAGAATAATTACTACTGTCATCTCATTGGTTTCTCTTGAAATTGGGTTTGACAGTGAATTTGTGCATTGCGCATGCATAGCAAAGCAACAGGTTTATTTGAATAGAGACTTTTACTTTATACTAACCTTACTTTCGCTTCTGTCACTGTTCCACCTCAGCAGTGAAAGTGGAGGGGTGGGCAGCGTTGAAGCAAACCTGTTACTTTGCCCTAAATGGACAAGGCACAGTTATTCTTTAAAGGAGAACTATGAGGTGAGTGCCTCTAGATAGGCAGAGCCAGCTGTCACTCACGCAGCTGGGCGGATCCAGACATAATTGTCGGGATCCGCTTCAGCTGCGGCGTCTCAGTATACCGCGAGCTGTAGCTCGCGGTATACTGAGCTTAGGGTGATGGGAGGACGCTAGTTGGTGTCCTCCCGTTACCCTGAGAACTATGGGGAAAAGCCCTAACCCCATAGTTCTCCTTTAACAACTGGCTTCTTTCAGCATAGCTGAGAATGATACAATGTTAACCCAATGTAAAAGGGACTATAGCCTCTCCTGATGGCTAGATAGAGGACTACATATACATTTCAAAATGTAACCAACTATAAAAAGTAACAATATGACAAGATATGTACAAAATTTACTATACATTCCCTTTAACAACTAAAAATCCTTACAACCACATTGGCAGTACCAGGTAGAATACCATCATCACTTAGTCATTAGGGATGCACCGATATATCGGCCGCCGAAACATATCGGCCGAAAATGGCACTTTTGGCATAATGCCGAAAGGGTCATGTTTCGGCCGATACATCGGGTCATCTCTGGTTTCTGTTCTCCCCGCTGGGCGCTGTTCCAGCGGGGAGAAAAGAAAGTGACAGCCGCCGAGCGCTGCAGGAGTCAGGGCGAGAGCGCTGTGAGCTGCGGCATCTCTCCTCCCACACTGCTCAGCCGCCTATCAGAGTCTGGCAGAGCGGTGTGTGGGCGGAGACATCGCTGTCACAGGAGGCTGAGCTTTCCTCTCTACACGGCTCGATCAGCCTCCTGTGACAGCGTGTCAGAGAGAAAAGCAAGATACACACACTCAGTGATCAGTGATCGCTGAGTGTGTGTACATAATTGAGGATATGGCATGTTAACTATATCCTCAATTATGAATGAATGGGAGTGATCTA
>NW_017307021.1:790925-808437 GCF_000935625.1 Nanorana parkeri | reverse complement strand
CTAAAAGTAAAAAATAAAAATATTTAATAAAAAAATGAATAAAAATAAATATAAAACATTTTAAAAGTTTATAAAAATATTGAAAAAAATTGAAAAAATAAAAATAAAAAACATTTTCGGTATCGGTTTCGGCCTGACATTTTTTTTTATTTCGGTTTCGTTTCGGTTTTAAAAATTCCATTTCGGTGCACCTCTATTAGTAATAACAAAATATCTGATAAATGTTTACTGGGACTATGTAAAAAGAGTGTCAGCGGCTATGGTGGTTCAGTAGCTTTACATACCTGCAGGATAATCAAGACTGCCTATCCGCTAAAATAAATTCTGTGCATCAGCAAGGTCTTATAAAAGTGAAATTGCACGGCAGGCAGGAGTTTCTAGATGTCAAATGCAGACAACTCATAAAGCTTACTTCCCTTCAAAACCAGACAACTAACACCACTATCAACTCAGAATTGGCAGAAACCACTGAGATGGAAGTGTTGCCATTAAAATGCTATTCCTCTTTAAGGATGTTAATGGATGTACGGTGATGCGCAATATGTATGTAACTCAATATTAATACTCTTATCTTTGCTATGTGTTAAAAGTTGAAAATTAAATACAATTTTATTGAAAAAAAAATGCTATTCCTTCAAGGTGGAAACAAAGCCAAATAACTTGCCTACACACAAAACTACGGTGAACAAATAGGATTTTTGTACTCACCGTAAAATCCTTTTCTCTGCATCCATTGAAGGACTATTGGCTATTTCACCTCCAGCAGAAGAGGCTAGGCATAAAAATTAAAAAAACACACCCCAAGAACAACAACTCAACCCCGGAGCAGCCCCTCCTGGTGGCCAAACCCCCAGTCTGCAACAATCCACTAAGTAGCAAGCAGTACACAGAACAATGGCAAACACCATACCCCCCACAACAGGATGGGTGCTGTGTCCTTCAATGAAAACAGAGAAAAGGATTTTATGGGGAGTACAAAAAAGCCTATGTTGAGGGACACAGCCATCAGAACAACTTGACCACTGGGATGTCTCAAAGCCATGTGAAACATAGGGTGGGCTCAGAAACAGTATCTAGGTCCTATCTCCTAGCCGCTCAGCAAAAAGCTGGGTGGGCTGTTCCAAAACGGGGTTTCGGCCACTGGCAGGGGCCGCCCCTGAGTTGGCTTGCATTATTTTTTGTATGCCTAGCATCCTACCCCTGCAGGCAGCGATCCAACCAATTGTCAAGTTATTCTGATGGCTGTGACCTTGAACTGAATGGAAGAAAAAAGCAACAAGTGTTTTTGACCGATGAGTCAAATTTTGAACTATTTGGCTGTAAACAGAAGCAGAATTTTAATTGAAAGGCTCGAGAAGATAATATGGATGAATGGAGGCAACAGTGAAGAATGGAGGAGGCTACAGGCTGCATTTTTGCACATGGAGTTGGTAATTTACTCAAAACTGATGGCATTCTCAAACAATGCCTTGACAAAATAGGCCTGCACAGCTCTGTAAAATTGCAATCTGCTGTGACCAAGTTACAATAAAAATGTAGTTCATGAAGATCTGCTGGTGGCAAAAGACATAGGGTAGTCACACCAAATATTGATTTATTTCTTTACTTTTACAGCACTTTCTAAAAAGTTTCTTGATTTAATACAAACTATTAATGGCTTTATTTTTTTTAAAGAATTTCGGCTTCACACACACACACACACACTGAGAACTTGCTTCAAGTGGTAGCGCATTAGGGAAACATAATTTCTTTTTAAGGGCTTCTTTGCCCACTTTTTTTGACTCAAACTGAAAAGTCCACACAGGTTTACCCTTGTAGGGGTTTTTAAACAAAGTACCCACAGGACTGGCAACGAAAACACAGATAAAGCTTCTTGGCTTCTACCTTCAGCGTTTTGCCTCTTTGACCCACTGGTCCTCTTTGTTTCCAAGACTAATCCCAACAGTTTCTCTCACAGTCACACAGGCTGGTCCTCACCACACCAGCTTGCCACACAGGCTGGTTCCAGGGTGGAGCCCTCCAGACCCCTGCACAGAGACCTCCTCTGTCTCCCAGGTGGGACCACTTACTTAGAAGGCTGGGGTATCTTATGGAGGCCCTAATGAGCCAGCTTTCTTCAGCTGGGCTTCTTACTTCTAAGCCTCCAGCACTTTCAACACTTCCCCCCTAGAGTAAGAACCTCAGCACTACACCTGAAACTGGGCCATACAAATCTGCCATCCTGGCTATACCCAGGCATCACCATCTGCCTGCTGCCACAATATATACACATATTATGAATAGGACATGAAATGGTCTAGTATGCTGAATTTCTTTCACTTCAGCAAATGTGAACAATGTTTTAATATTATCTGAATACATATCAAGACAAATTTTGCAACGATATTATCAATAAGCTTACTTTGGTCATGCAGCAATATTCTATTAATAATTTGTCCAAAGTAAAGAACAAAAAGACTTGGTAAATATTAGAAGGGTATAAGGGGAAGGGTAAGAGTTCAGAGCTCACATAGATATAGGCATGTTTCTAAAAACTGTTCATACTTGATAAACCTTTAAAATGCAGCATTACATTTATTTCCTAGGCTCAAACTATTACAAAATCAGTGCACATAAGCAGAGATTCAATGAAAACCAAAATAAGACCCTTAAATATAAAGTAGTTCAAGCTATATTCAGACTTCACCTTTGCATGTGAAATTTTATCTCTGCCCCACCACTGCTCCTCCCAATCATGCCCATTGGCCCTTTACTGTGATGGACAACCTCCCTGACCAAAACGCAGACCCATTACCAATTTGAATGGAAAGGCCATTATGATTGCATAATAAAAGACTCAATGAACTTTTTCACCCGTTTTGTCTCATACCCATTCAATATATGTTTACAAACATGAAAAGCAGCCTGCAACAGTACAATTTACAGTTGTCATTGGAACAATAGTACAGTCCAAACTTCAAATGGGAGACAGCTGTTCCACTGACAATTTTTCTTCCATACATTTTTTATTAATTTTCAAAATACACAAAACATCGTCAGGATTCATACAAGCGCTAACCGACACAGCGGCGGCTCCTTTTTCATAACTAAAGTATGGGATACACAATACATAGTTAATAAACTCTGGTAGGAAACATACAGTACAGCATATAGCTGGATTAAGGTTCAGACCATGGCTTAGAATTCCCCACCACACTGAGACTCAAGGATTCCGTTGCAAACCAGGAACCTAAAAACAGTGGGGGAAACTCTGGGAATAAAAAAAAAAAAAATCAATCCTACTTCATCCTTGCCCTGGTACAGGTGACGCAAGTCCCCAAAAAACGGGTATATTCAAAGTCCTAAAATGTCTATGGCTACGTGAGGGAAACTAGAAGGAGAAAGTAAGAGCAAGCAGGAAAGGAAACAGCAAAGTAAAAGGAGAGAAGAAAAGAAATTGAAGCCAAGATGCCATGCGAGGAACTCCGAAGAAAAATAAAATAAAATGTATGCCATCCATATACCCACTGTGAGGTAGGGCTAAGGGGACACTAATGCTGGGTCAAAATGTTGGGGGCCTGCATAAGAGCTCCACGAGCTCCAGATCCGCTAAAACTTCTTAGAAGCATCAGCAGCAATAGCAGTCAGCTTAACTTCCAGAAAACTCAGGGCAGGAGACCTCCACGATCGGGCTATAGTTTGTTTCTTCACCACAAACATATGGGTGACCAATACTTGTCGCTTCATCACGTGCAGTATCGGTTTGTGCAACAATGCTTCTCAAGGAATTTCCTTGAGCTCACACCCCACAACCTTGTTGACCAAAGCATAGGTATTTTCCAACCCCAGGATATTTCTAGAGGAAGAGGTAATGCCCTGCCAAAAATCGCAAACCAATCCTCCTCCGTGGCGGTTGTTCCAATTTCTTCTGCCCATATAGCCTGATATAGCGTCTCTCCTCTAGAAAAAAGTTGGACAGGGATTGTTGTATCAAGGTAATCAGGCCTGGGGATCTCTGCGACGTCGCTGTTCAAAAAGAGTAAGAGAATAGAGAGGGGGATGAGAGTGAAGTAAGGAGAGCACATAAGTACGTAGTTATAGGGATAGAAAAATTTCAAAATGCAGTAAATTGTGGGACTCTTTAAGCTGGGC
This sequence comes from Nanorana parkeri, assembly GCF_000935625.1. Lineage (NCBI taxonomy): Eukaryota > Metazoa > Chordata > Amphibia > Anura > Dicroglossidae > Nanorana > Nanorana parkeri. The sequence continues at coordinate 804,306 of NW_017307021.1, read as the reverse complement.
GAATGAGCAAACTCTCCCATCAGTGAGAAGGGAGTAGACAGAGACCTGTCTTTGTCCAACCCGAGAACCCTCTGGATCATCCATACCAGGAGGAAATAATGGGCATCGCAGTAAAGATAGAATAGGGAGATGAGGAGAAAGCAGGTGACCGGAATATTTAGCCGAGTCCCAAATCTTTAGGGTATGGGAAATGATTGGGCTTAAACCCGAGGGGCAGTTGGAGGGGGGAGCCAGAGAAGGTTGAACACCATTACAGGATGATAAGTCTACTACATCCAGGAGGACCCACAAAATTTGCTCAAGTTGTGAACACACATGCCCCCTTGCAGCTTCGAGCTCAAGAGAACCTTTTCAGCAACTCTCAGACGAGAGGACCCCCATAAATAAATTGTAGGGCATCCCTCTGAAAAATTTAGAAGATGAAACCTGGCACTCTGACCGGCAGAACCGTGAAGACATACAACAATTTAGGTAAAAAGGTCATCTTTATTGCATTAAGTCTAACTATCCAGGAAATCCAGAAATTTTTACGGGAAGAAAGGAGTTGTTTAAGCTGACGAAGAAGCCCAGTGTAATTCGCTTGGTAAAAAGAGAGGTGTAGGATGAAACCAGGTTGATCCCCAAATAAGGGAGGGAAGGTGTCCAGGTAAAAAAGAAAAATTTTGTTGCAAATGTAACATAGTAGAAGAAGAAAGCTGCACATTCAATGCCAAAGATTTTGTGGTATTTACCCTCAGTCCTGAGATGTTGGCAAACAACTCCAATGTTTCCAACAGATTAGGCAAGGTAATGTGAAGGGACAATAGAATGTCGTCTGCAAATAGAGACCCACTGACAAAAAAAACAAAAAAAATGTTTTGGTTGTAGATAAGCTTTAACCACTTGAAGACCAGGTGTTTAGACCCCCTTCCTGGCCAGGCCATTTTTCAGCACTGCAGTACTTTGACTGACATTTATTCCGTCATGCAACGCTGTAGTGAAATTGATTTCATACTATTTTTTGGGGGCAGATAGAGCTTTCTTTTGGTGGTATTTAATCATCACTGCGAGTTTAATTTTTTTGCTATATTTAGGTAAAATTTTGAAAAAAAACTAAGGTTGCATTATGTTAGGAAACAATTATTATCCAATTATTTTGGTAAAATATAAAAGATGGTCACGTCTGGCAAATAGACACCAAATATGTCAAGCTTAAAAATTGCGCGCGCCTGCGAAATCGCAAAAAAACTACCATACCCAAAATTGACCATAGGCGACGCTTTAAAAGCTTTTACCGCTCATCAGTTTAGTGTTATCAGCGATTGATGGCCCTAAAATTATTGCTCTCACTGCGACATGTGCGGCGTAATGGGCGCAATTGTCGTTTTCGCAGGTATGCACACCTGCGTGTATGTATGGGTGGGGACTTTTTTTAAAAAAATTGTTTTTTTAAATTCTTTTTTATGTCTAACTTTAACTTTTGTTTTTGGAAACTTAAATTTTTTTCCCTATGTTTTTCTTTTTTTTCACTTAACTTTATTGCTATGAGATAAGAAACCCCCCTCGTAGCAAAATAAGGGACAGGTCCTCTTTATGCCCGGAAGCTTATACAAGTGATCCCTTGTATGTTAATGGGCATCGCTGCCTGTTTTTAAATGTCGCGTCTTTCCGGCCGCGAGGCAGTTAAAGCCCAAGTTGGAAAAAAAGGGAAACACATTTTTAATACTTCTATAGAAGCAGTGTTACATGCCCTTCACTGTGAAGAAGGGACCCTGTGCGGCCCTGAAACATTGGCAATTTTAACAGTTTGTCAAATGTGAATTATATGCAACAAACAATATTTTCTTTGCACTTTGGACTGTTGGTGACCTATCTTCACACAGCTAAAACCACTAGAACACTCCAAGAACTGCAATAAATAAAGTAACACTAAACACAGGAGTTAAATCTTAAAAATGCATTCAAGTACCTTAACTATTAACTGGGGATGCACCTCTACTAGTATTTGTGCCTATACAGAGTTTTTGGACGAGTACTCAAATGGTCTGATACTTACCTCCGATACAGGAACATCCAAGTGTCGAGGGAGCATGGAGCCTGCTTCTTTCCCAATCATGAAGCTGGGCGGTGGGTTATGACCCGCCATCAGCAGTGCAGACACTCCATTTAAGCTTTAGTCCAACAACTTTGGCAAGGCTGAGATGGTGTGATCAGTCTGCTGCAGGCAAGAAGAAGCAGTTCTTCGGTCTCTTCTCATACCACAATTCTGTAGCAAGTCGCAAGATGAGAGGTTGTTTTGTGCCAGACATTTGTGAATATGGCCAAGAATTGCAAAGTCACCAGGAGTTCCATGATTGTGTTTTCTCTATACCAGCTTCCCAAGGAGTAGGTTCTGACCCTACATAATACCTGAACATGGAGGTCTCTGTTCTTCAAAGAAAACGGAGACATTGTCAGGGGTAGTATTGTGACCTCTGAGAGGTAATACATACCTGTAGGTGTTACACATTACGGAAAATATATCCATGAATAAAATATGCAACACATAAAAGCTTGATCAAAAAGGTAAATGAAAAAAAAAGCAGTTGGGTACTAAAGCAGGGGTAGGCAAATATGTAATTCAGGAGGCAGGCTGTCCAATTCAACAGCCAGCAGGATATTTATTTTTTTGTTAGGAGTCAGCTCCATTGACAACTAGAGACCTCAGAAATTAGGTGCCAGCTGTTATTTTTTTAAGAGCATTGGCTACCTGACTCCTGGGATTTGTCCAGCCCTGTGCTAAAGGCAGCAGCCCACACATCAAATTTCATTTAAAGTGACACTAAACTCAAAAGTTAAATCTTAATATTCAAGAACCTGAACGATTAACAAAATTGTAGCTTATTTGTGCATCACTCGCTGCAGATCCTCAAATCATCTCTGAATTGGTGCCGACACTGTCCTTCCTTCTGGAGGGTGGCTACATTTGTTCCCCATGGTCCCTGTGTGTTGTAAAGTAGCCACCGCTCTAAGCTCACTCCTGTGATGGACTACAATCTCACATTTAGTTTACTAATTTGTATTGAAATTGTAGTCCATCACAGCCTGAAAAAAAAGCTAAAGCCACTTGAGCGCTCAGAGGTAACCCGGCACCATAGAAGCCAATCAGATTTTTATTGTTGAGAGTTTTGAACCTTCAAGCTCAAATGTGAATGGGGCTGAATACAGAAACTCAACATTCAGGCCAACAACATTTGTGACTCTATTTCCATACCATTTCACATTACAATCCAGCAATTAGTCAGTTACCTCACATGCTCTTCAGAACTTCTGAAAGGCAATATTGGGTTCAGAACTTGCTGGACGCCGTTGATTTCCACCACAAGGAACATGCTACAAATCAAACTGTGATTAAAGGGTATCTACGGCCTAAAACTAAAGATGTATTTCTATACTGAATTCTCATAAGTTCCATTCCACCATATCCATCTAGGCATTTGTAAACTTGCTTAACCGCTTGAAGACCAGGTGTTTACACCCCCTTCCTGGCCAGACCATTTTTTTCAGTATTCAGCGCTGCAGTACTTTGACTGACATTTATTCCGTCATGCAACGCTGTACTGAAATGAATTTTATATAATTTTTTGGGGACAGATAGAGCTTTCTTTTGGTGGTATTTAATCACCACTGGAGGGGGGGGGTTTATTTTTTACTATAATTAGGAATAAATTACTGAAAATTTTGAAAAGAAAAAAAAAAAAGTTTTTTTTTACATTATGTTATAAAACATTTATTATTACCCAGTTTTTTGGTAAAATATAAAAGACGGGGTCACGTCGGGTAAATAGACACCAAACATGTCAAGCTTAAAAATTGAACGCACCCACGAAAATCGCAGATAACTACCATACCCAAAATTGGCCATAGGCGACACTTTAAAAGCTTTTACCGCTCATCAGTTTAGTGTCATCAGTGATTGATAGCCCTAGAATTATTGCTCTCATTGTGACGTTCGTGGAGATATGTAGCATGTGCGGGGTAATGGGCGCAATCGTTGTTTTTTCACATATGCGCCCCCGACGCATGTATGGGTGGGACTTTAAAAATAAAAATTGTTTTTTTTATGTGTAACTTGAAATGTTTTTTTTGGGGGGGGGACTTTAATTTTTTTTTTCTTCACTAAACTTTATTGATATCACATACGGGGGCTAATAAAAACCCCCTATGTGATAGCAAAATATGTGACAGGTCCTCTTTATGGAGACATCAGGGGTCTCCAAGACCCCTAATGTCACCTAGGACCCCCCAGAAGAAGCTGATGAAGCACAGATCTACTCCATCAGCTTCTGAAGCTGGAGAGTGACACAAGAATGCGGAAGTGATGTAATATACAACACTTCTGCATTCTTGCAGCGGAGAGGGGACCGGAGTGAGCTTGTGTACCGATCTCCATATGATTCCGTCTGGGTTTAAAGTTTTTGCATATATCTACTGCTTGTTAGCAGTAGATATATGCAAAAAAAACATGAGGGTTTAATAAATATGTCCATTGCATGTACTTCCTCAATGCACTGACACTATTTCACTCAGCCATGTAAATATACACTTTGTGTCATCTCTCATAGAGCCTGCCTTCTGAACTACAAGTCAACATCTAAACACTGTATCATCATCATTGCTTGCTGGAAGAAATGCATCATGGGATATGTAGTCTTAAGAAATCAGGATTACATTACATAAAAGCAGCATGGAAAGAACTATAAAGCACACTGAGACTCTAGGAAGCGGTCTAAAGCAATGGGCAGACATAAGGCAGCACTCACTACATAAAAAGGATTTTTTTTCAAGTCAGCTTTGATTGCACCATGAAAAACAACTCTAGTATGTATTCCTATTACAACGCTGATGTTATAACAGGATAATATGTAGTCCTTTAAATGGTACCCTATGCAAAGACAAGGATGCCGATAAGGATCAGTATAGCCATTTTACCTAAAAATCAGGAAAGTCTAAACCTAAAAGCTACAATTTAACAATCAGACTCTTATTTGGCACAATAAATGGATCACCCATGTGATGCCATGAGGTCACACTTCTTTGTCACTGTTTATGAAGGATGTTTGGAGGAAAACATAAAACCCAGACACACCTAAAAAAAAAAACCTGAAGTAGTTAATTATTGACAGATTAGGACCATTTATCTTTTGCCTGTTTACGTCAATTAGTACTTCGATTGTGTTTACCATCCATTATGAGGACAAAAAGAGAAGTTGTAGAGTTTACCCCATGCTGGAGAATGGAGATGGAGACCTTGCATTTTGTTCATCTTCTAATGCTAACTGTATACTAGTTCTTGATATAGTTATGTTGTCTTTTCAGAGACTAGGTCAGCCTGGAGACGCTTGCTTTGTAAAAGAGCAAGTTAAAAAAGAAGATTCAACATATCGTTCAACTTGTTTATAAATACATTGTTTATAAATACTAGGGATGCACCGATATCGGTATTTTGGTACCGAATACGAGTACCGATAATGTTTTTCCGGTACGTAATCATGATACCGGAAGTACTCGTGCTAGGCATCGGAGCATTTGGGCGAGTACGAGTACCTGCCCAAATACTCGGAATCTGCACCAATATGGATACTAGTATCGGTATCGGTGCATCCCTAATAAATACCTACTTAATAGCTAGAAGAGTAGAAATGAAAGTTTCCATTTAGGCCAGACACAGACTTGGGCGATCCTGGGACCGTGCGATCGGATGCAGTTGCACACAGCGGTTGCCGCCCGGCCCCACTGATTTCAATGGTGTTATATCCATGCGGTAATCGATGAAAAAAAAAGAAAGGTACATGTACCTTTTTCCGCGACAAAAACCGCATGTTTTTTTCAGCTGCAATTGCACGGGCAGAAACTAGGGTGCCATTAGAAAAGAATGGCACTGGCAGCGCTCTTAGTGGTGGTGTGCGATTCTGTGACCACACGGCCACCTTCGTGGTTTTGTGTACGATTGCGATTGTTCGTGTGAACCTGGCCCTAGGGCCCAGTGTATCAGCTATGCTGTCTTAATGTAACGTGCAGCATTTTGTGCATTAATGTTCATTGGGCAAGGCAGCCCATTCAAAATGCAATGAACCACAATGACCTGCAGAATTTTTTTTCCCCAACACACCACAACACATAGATGATTCACACCTCTGCATCGTGGTGCGTTAATACAAAGTTATATTGTTGTGCATTGGCTGGGTGCGTTAGGATGCCGTTAACAAAAAAAAGGCACCACAAAGCTCTGTACAAAACACAGTAACACTGTTGCCGCAACACACAGATGCGTATAGAATCTCGAGGGCCCATTCGCACTCTGCCATTCTTATGCATTGCATCACCGGGCTGCCAACGCACCAGAACAGACATAAAATTGTGCATGCAGCATTTTTTTTTTAAATTGTGGTTCAGTGCACCACAATGCTCGGTGCTGCATTACTGTGCGTTGTGATGTGCCAAGACCCACGTGCATTGCATGTGTGGGATGCCATTCAAAATAAAAATGGCATTGCAACATCCTAACACATGTACAATTGTTTAATGTGTAGCAGTAACATGTGCCTTAATGCAACAGGAAAGTGTGATTCTGCCCTTAAGGCCACATGCCTGCACATTAAAATGCACAGTTTTAGCATGCAGGCTGGTGCCTGTTGTGTGCTGGTAATGGTGGTGGGAGCGGTGCCTTTCGTGAAACAACCTTTAAAAAAAAAAAAACAACAACTTTATTGAAATGTCAAAGTGACATTTAATTCATGTCTACCTACTGCATTGTGGTGACTGGCGCTGTCATCAGGTGATCTCTGGTGCATGGTCTGCATTTTTCCTCAATGCACCGCACATCACAAAAGCATTGCGGTATGAACAGGGCAGACAGACAAAAATCATTTTCCATCTGCCCTTTGCCCTTACAGTGACTGGTATTGATCAGACGCAGGGAAAAAAAAAATGAATGACTCACAGCACATATTATGATTGTGCCCTAAAGGTTTTGGCATGCAATATTCACGTCTTAGAAAATCATAGACTTAAGCTGGCCATACATGCAGTGAATCACAGGCAATATCAACCAACTTTTGACTGTTAATATGACCAAAAGGGATTAAAAGAAGAAAAGCAACCTACAACTAATGCTTCTGATCAACCTCCAAACATTCTTCCAGTTTATGGACTGAAATACAATGCCTGGCCAAAAATTGAAAAAGTCACCACCTAGATTTCAGGCAGTGTTAAAAGGTGCCCACACACCTTACAATTATCTGCAGATTTTCTGTGGTCAGATGAAAAAAGTGCAACAGATTGGCCCAGATGGAGATTACTCCATCCACACAGTTTAGTGTAGATGGAGGAATCTGTTGCACCTTTTCCATCTGACCACAGAAAATCTGCAGATAAATTGTAGGGTGTATGGCCAGCTTTAGGCTGGGCACACACCTTACAACCATCGCAAGACTTTTGTCTTGCGATGGTTGTAAGGTAATTTTTTTAAAAAACGTACGATCTGCCTATCTTGGACAGGCAGATCGTACTTGCGATGATCGCAAGCCCGCCCCGCTGAGTCGCGGGTTTCTGACAACCGCAATGCCGAACGGGCAGTGTGCGCTTGCTTTTATCTTACGAACATTCTACACACCCACCGAAAATCATACGATTCTCGGCGGGTTTTCGAACATGTTGGTAAGATAAAAGTCGTGCGACCTTACAGTAGTAGAGGTCGCACGGCTTCCACACACCTTACAATAATCGTACGATCCGGGATTTCCCGCGATTATCGTACGATTATCGCAAGGTGTGTGGGCACCTTAATGATCTGGGGATGCTTCAGTTAGTCAGGTGTAGGTTCAGCAATGTTATCCCCCCTCCCCCCCCCCAAAAAAATGGTCAGCTGTATACCTGAATATACTGAATGACCACGTTTTTCCATCAATGGATTTTTTTCTTCCCTCATGGCATGGGCATATTCCAAAATGACAATGTCAGGAGCCATCAAATTGTGAAAGAGTAATTCAGGGAGCATGAGACATCATTTTCACATATGGATTGCTCACCACAGAGCCCAGACCTTAACCCCATTGAGAATCTTTGGGATGTAACACCATTGAGAATCTTTGGGATGTGCTGGAGAAAACTTTACTCAGTGGTCTCCCATCATCACTACAAGATGTATGCAACTCTGGATGGAAATAAATGTTGCGACATTGCATAAGCTGATCAAAACTATGCCATGGTGAATGCGTCCCGTAATCAAAGATAAAGGGTGTTCCAACAAAATATTGGAGTGTGTGACTTTTTTTTTGGCCAGGTAGTGTATATTCAGCGGATTGAGACAATAAGTGCGATCAACTAGACATCGATTGAAGACTGCAACCACCAAACGATCAGATAGTACATAGTCAGGAAATCTGACCGCTTTTTTATTTTATTTTCAGGAAACCTCAAACAACCTTTGATTGTTAATCTGATCAAAAGAAGAAAAGCAACCTACGACTAATGCGTCTGATTAATCTCTAAACATTCATCAAATGTATGGACTGAAATATATATATATATATATATCACATACATGCATACATACATACACAATCAATTAAGAGAATATGTGCGATCAACTAGAAATTGATTTAAAACTGGATCCCTCATTGAGCGATCTGATAAGTGATAGGATTTCCTATCCATGTGCTAATTTACAGGCAATCTTAACCAACTTTTGATCATTAATATGAACCAAGGTGATTAAAAGAAGAAAAGCAACATAAGATTAACTGCCAAACTTTCATCAATTGTATAAACTGAATTAGATTGAATGCTTTGAGAGAATAAGTGTCAACTAGAAATTGATTGAGAACTGGAACCCCCATCAAGCAATGGGATAGGTTGCGATGAGATTTCCTGATCACTGTTTCTTAACAATTCAAATTCTTCAGTTTCCCAGCAGATGATGAAAAATAGAGGAACATTCATCTGATTTCACTGGTGGACTGAGGTTGAAGGATTGGATTTCCACATGCATGGTCTCCTAATAGACATCAGCCTGTCATCTAGTATAATCCTACTACATATGCAAAGTGACCACATTGCTAGGTCTACCGCAAAAACCTGGATTCATTTCCTCTAGGAGCAGACCACACTTTGATAGGACTTAGTTGCCAGACAACCAGGGACAAGATTAATAAAGATGCAAAGTGTGCGCACACCCATTTGCATTTCAATGGCTATCTAGTATGAGCAAGAAGTTTCCCATGTCAGCGGATCGGGGCTGATCTCATCCACCTACCAGCCTTGCATGGATCCTTGTAGATCGGCTCCTCTGCGCTCTCCTCCATCAAGTATTCAAAGCCAAAATTGTTGGTGTGCCCCAGAGCCAGGCGGATCGCCCATAGGAAGATGAGCCCTGCTGATGTCAGTGCCCACACACTCCGCACATGGGACCCGCAGCTCATTGCTGCCCAGGAAAACTTTGCTGGCTCTTTGTGCTGCCGCTGGGCTACAGGTGCTGCCGCCGCTGACTTCTCCCGGCCGGGTTCGGTGTGCGGGGGGGATGGAGGAGGCAGGCGGTGTATAGGGGGTGCAGGAGGCGGTGTTGGGTGGGGGCGCGGTCCCGGAGGCGGTGTCAGGGGCTCGGTGCGCCGCACACTTATTACTGATGGGCTTCGTTATGTGTGTGATCAGAGCTCAGCCTGGTCCTGGGTTGGGACTGGCCGCTTCATCCAATCAGCACATGTCCGGCGATCGGGGCTCGTCCCTGCACTCTGCTGTCTGATCCGATCCCCTCTACACCCTGTGCTGTCTGATCCGATCCACTGTACCCCTCTACACCCTGCAGTGCACTGTCTGATCTCATATCCTGTACCCCTTAATACCCTGCACACTGTACTATCTGATCTCATATCCTGTACCCCTCTACACCCTGCACACTGTGCTGTCTTATCTGATCTCCTGTACCCCTCTACACCCTGTACTGTCTGATCCGATCCCCTGTACCCCTCTACACCCTGCACACTGTACTATCTGATCTCATATCCTGTACCCCTCAATACCCTGCACACTGTACTGTCTGATCTGATCTCATATCCTGTACCCCTCAATACCCTGCACACTGTACTATCTGATCTCATATCCTGTACCCCTCTACACCCTGCACACTGTGCTGTCTTATCTGATCTCCTGTACCCCTCTACACCCCGTACTGTCTGATCCGATCCCCTGTACCCCTCTACACCCTGCACACTGTACTATCTGATCTCATATCCTGTACCCCTCAATACCCTGCACACTGTACTGTCTGATCTGATCTCATATCCTGTACCCCTCAATACCCTGCACACTGTACTATCTGATCTCATATCCTGTACCCCTCTACACCCTGCACACTGTGCTGTCTTATCTGATCTCCTGTACCCCTGTACACCCTGTGCTGTTTGATCTGATCTCCTGTACCCCTCTACACCCTGTACTGTCTGATCCAATCCCCTGTACCCCTCTACACCCTGCACACTGTACTATCTGATCTCATATCCTGTACCCCTCAATACCCTGCACACTGTACTGTCTGATCTGATCTCATATCCTGTACCCCCCTACACCCTGCACACTGTGCTGTCTGATCCGATCTCCTGTACCCCTCTACACCCTGCACACTGTGCTGTCTGATCTGATCTCCTGTACCCCTCTACACCCTGTGCTGTCTGATCTCCTGTACCCCTCTACACCCTGCACTGTCTGATCTGATCCCCTTTACCCTTCTACACCCTGTGCTGTCTGATCCGTTCACCTGTACCCCTCTACACCCTGTGCTGTCTGATCTGATCTCCTCTACACCCTGCACTGTTTGATCCGATCCCCTTTACCCTTCTACACCCTGTGCTGTCTGATCCGATCCCCTGTACCCCTCTACACCCTGTGCTGTCTGATCCGATCCCCTGTACCCCTCTACACCCTGTGCTGTCTGATCCGATCCCCTGTACCCCTCTACACCCTGTGCTGTCTGATTCGATCCCCTCTACACCCTGTGCTGTCTGATCCGATCTCCTGTACCCCTCTACACCTTGTGCTGTCTGATCCGATCCCCTTAACCCCTCAATACCCTGCACACTGTCTGATCCAATACCGTGCACACTGTGCTGTCTGATCAGATCGGATCCCCTCGGTACACCACACACTGCACACTGTGCACACTGTGCTGTCTGATCAGATCGGATACCCCTCAATACACCACACACTGTGCTGTCTGCTCAGATCTGCTATGGACTGGATCCCGATACTCCTCAATACCCTACACTGGGTTGTCTACTCTTAATAGACACTGCTATGAACTGGACCCCCATACCCATCAGCCATCTACATACATCTCCTTTTAACAAAAAGAAACTGTTGAAATAACTTTTACCGCTCATCTTAATTTCCATGTATTTCTGTCTATTCTGCTTACATCCCTCGATCTTTCTTCACAGGGTTTCTTTGAGTGACCATTCCCCTTAACTTTACCAACTTGGGGTACCCTCCATTTCATTTGATTGACTGCGAGCCCATTGGTCCATTTAACTAACAGGTCCTACACGACGGAACTAGTTTGATGCCTCCTCCTACATAATTAGTGATGGGACTGCCCAGAAATTGGGCATGACCTTGTGGGGCTTCCCTGAAAGTAGTCATGATCTGAGCAGGACTGCCCAAAATGTGGCCTATCAATTGTGAGTCTTGAGCGGAATTGACATTGTGCCAGGGACTCAGACAAAGAAATTGGTAGGTATGCATACAGCTTATTGGATATAGGAGTGAGCATTGAGTTGAGAGATAAGTGTAGCGCACCACACACCGGTATAGCTTCTACCTAAATGTGGTGAAACTCCCAATATCCCGTGACACAGTAAGACAGATGATGGTAAATTATATGCAACTTTATTTAGTGGCTGCTGCATGGTGAAAATAAGAAATATGGTTAGAGCAAACAGAATATGGCATATGTAGTATTTCACACCTAGGACTGCTCTACATGGCAAAACATTTTCTGTAATAAGTAAATAGTAATAATAAGTAAATATTAATAACCAGAAGAGAAAGCAGACACCCCTTACATTGTTTGTCAGTGGAGGAATGCCCCTTTAAATTGGTGGTCACCAGAGATGTATCCCCTGTACATTGCTGGTAATTGAGAAAAGGGCCCACCTTCAATGGTCAGTGGGAAAACTGCCACTTACATTGGTGGTCAGTGGAAAGACTGTCCCTTACTTTGTTGGTGAGTGGGAAGAAAGGTTGATCTATGCATTCTTCCTTGGTACAAATTACATAGCACAGCTGATTGTGAGAGAATGGTTGGTTGAAGATATTGTCGGTGTTACAAAACCTCTTAGAACTGATGGCCATCTTAATGGGAACTATACATTCATTGCCCATAGACTGAATTTAAAGTAGTACTCCATGTGTTGGCCCAACACAGACCATCTTCTTTCCTGAACCAGCAAAATGCATTTAAATGATTTGTTTACCGGAAATTCAAGTATACTAAAGCAGGTCACATGATCTACCTAAATAGCCAGCAATTGAGCTGCAAGTTTGAAAATGACTTGCTAAACTATTGCAGATTTGCCAAACTTCACAATTTTGTTGCACAATTACAGCAAGTCTGCATTGCAAGTCTCCAGATCAACGTGCTTTACAAAAGTGCTGTACACTTGCAGAGCTCTTGCTAAGACCTGCAGGACTCTTGCTGTAGACAAGCAAATTTGCTACAAATTCAAAAAGTGTCAACTAGAACTTGTGCTGCAAGTCTACAACTTGCCAGGGAATGTGTGCAGCAAGCCAGAAAGAATTACAATTTAACCCTGCCACAAGTTTGTGGCAAGTTATCCTTGCTATCTGGGTATGGGTCCTTCCTCTTCACGTACGGTGGTTAGCAGTCCTTATTTCTGCAGCCTATTATTGAAGCATTAGCGCTGTTCCTTGATCCCAGGCCGACGGGATGATGCATCCCCAAGGAGCGTTCCTATAACAGCCTGTGCTCACAGAAAGTAGGTTGAGTGATGTTGGGTGTCATTCAACTCTGAAGAGGAGTGGTGCCGAACATCATAGCGGTGAGTCTGCTGGGGACAGTGCTGGAGAGGAGGTGAGTATTGCAATGACAGCAACATTTTTATGGATAATGGTCAGTGGAATTTTAAAGGATTTTAAAAAGCTGAAATTGGGGTTGTAAGTGAATTTGTGCATTGCGCATGCATAGCAAAGCAACAGGTTTATTTGAATAGAGACCTTTAATTTATACTAACCTTACTTTCACTTCTGTCACTGTTCCACCTCAGCAGTGAAAGTGGAGGAGTGGGCAGCGTCAGTGGCGTAACTACCGCCGGTGCAGGCAGTGCGGTGCCAGGGCCTCGGCCTGGGGGGG
>NW_017307021.1:762397-790602 GCF_000935625.1 Nanorana parkeri | reverse complement strand
CGCAAGGGGGCGTGTCTGAGCGGACGTCTAGAGACGCCCGCTCAGATCGAGAGAGCTCCTGGCCGGCCGTTTTTTTACTACGGCCGGCCCGGAGGTAGTTAAGTGAGTCAGGGCAAACTTAATAATATTAATAATCAGAACATATCTGCAATAAATGCACATTTCCCCATGTTTTGTCTCTTTAAAACACTGCGAGTACCAATAGTTGTCGATCGTGCCAGATATCCACTGTGCTTCGTCTGGTAATAAGCTGACAACGCTGACCCTGCTACACTGAAATCCCAAGCAGTGTTGTCTGACCTGATTTCCCCCTTCTGCACTACAGAGCTACTCCTTATGTTATGTACATAGGGACCAACTTTTAGATTGTAAGCTTTCACAACCTCCTGTACTGAAATTATATTGTTACCGTATTTTTCCATCTATAAGACGCCCCCAACTTTTCCTACCCAAAATTCAGAAATCAATATTTTAAATAATATTATGTATCACACTTACCTCTGGGCCAATCACTTTATGCTCCGACATTACCACTCTGGGCACTGGCTACACGCTCTCCCCAGCAACAGCTGACATCAGGTACAAAAGATTTAATTTTGGAGGAAAACTGTTATCTTGTCTCTGTAATCCGCTCTCCCCAGCAACAGCTGACGTCAGGTACAAAAGATTTAATTTTGGAGGAAAACTGTTATCTTGTCTCTGTAATCCGCTCTCCCCAGCAACAGCTGACGTCAGGTACAAAAGATTTATGATTGGAGGAAAACTGTTAACTTGTCTCTGCAATCCGAAGTTTCACTCGTGAGGCTAGTTTGCAGTGGTATCGGCACTTTCGCAACCGCGGTTCTCCTCTCGGCCCCGTGTATAAGACGCCCCTCTATTTTTAGGTAAACATTTTTGTGAAAAAGTAGCGTCTTATACACGTAAAAATACGGTAATTGTATTGTCTCCCTCAGTTTTGTAAAGGGTTGCACAAACTGTTGGTGCTATAAAAATCCTGTATTATAATAATAATAATGTACATGAGTAGATGGGGTGCATTTTGTAGTCCAGCAGGGAAGAACAACAGGACTGACAATGGCTGGGATTTCAGTTTAGCTGTAGACACGTTGTCCGCTCACTAAAGGAAGTAAGGAGCTCACTGGATTTCTAGCAGGATCAACATGTATTCTTCTTCTTCTGGTCAAATGTTCTAGGAGGTATTATGGAATGTTACATTCACCCTGCGATCAACAACGTAAATATCAGAAAGTAACATTTCTGACATTATAAAAACATTTGCAGGGGTATTATTCCTGGCTTTTGTGACAGGGATCAATCTGTAGATAAGACTGACTTTTTCACAGCAACCAATCAGCTTCACCTTCACTCGAATAATGAACAATTAAAGGGTCCCTATAAAGTCAGTCAACCTATTACACATCATTTTGTTACATATACTGTAGGTGGTGGCAGGTCAAATCACCTTATCTAGGAACTTTCCAAAGTCGGTGTTCCTGAGTTTGGGGTGTGGGGTAGGGAAAGGGCTAATAGCCATGTGTGGAGCATGTGGTGTCAAAATGGAGGCAATAGTTTAATGGCGGTGCACAAAGGATAACAGCGCTGTGGTTTAATAGTGACAAACCTGTAAGGGATTAAATTATAGTAATGTGGTCCTCTAAACGTACAGTGCTGAGAGTATGCGGTCCAGTTTTGGGCACCAGTGAACAGAAAGGATGTCCTTGAACTGCAAAGAGTCCAGAGGAGGGCAACCAACCTCATAAAGGGGATGGAGGACCTGAGCTATAAGAACAGGCAACTAAATTCAAACATGTTCTCATTGGAAGTAAGGAGATTAAGGGGGGACATGATTCTAATGTACAAAATGTTTACTGGGTATAGTAACATTAGCAGCAAACTCTTTACAATTAACTCCATGACAAGGACAAGAGGCCACCACCTAAAATTGGTGGGAAAAACATTTCAGCACAAGGGGCGAAGAGGTTTCTTCTCAGTTAGATCAGTCAGGGTCTGGAACTCGCTGCCATATGCTTTGAGTGTGGAATTGTTCAAGAGGCGATTGGACGATTTCCTCAGGGACCGTAATATTCAGGGGTACAAGTAAAGTACTCATAAGAATTAGATCACACAGGGACCTATACATACGCACACATCAGTAGAACCATACACATACACATACACACAATAGGTTAAACTTGATGGACATATGTCTTTATTCACCCTCAAATACTATGTAACTATGTAACTTGACCACATAGAGGCAAAAAAGGGGCATTCCTAAAAATACCACAAAAGAGTAGTTGGTTGGCAAATGGGCAATCGTCGCAATACATGGGCAGCAAAAAGTGCAGTTGTGACATTATTATTAGCCAGAGGAAACATTTAGCAGCTCTGAAACCTGGCAGGAAAACTGATTAACCGGAGTCTCTGGATTAAAGCTGGAGAGTTCTCAGGAATTCAAGTCACATATTAGTTTCTTCCATTTTTAGACTCTGCCCATCATCCGTGGAGTCTCATATTGCAGCAATCATTAAATAGCAATGCAAAATCGAATTGAGAGTGGCATTGCCCAATGGTAATGGCCATGACAGGCAGCAGAGAGATCCTCCAGTTCGCACTTGATGTATGAAGCTGGTGGGAGTGCAACTTGCTGATATCTTTTCAAAACTAAAAAATATCTATTATTATTATTCCTAAAACCTGGATATAATATATATTTTTAGGCAGGCTGAGTCTAATGCTGTTCTTGCCCAAAGTGTTGAATTCGGATGATTAATTTATTGATTTGCATTTCCTTATGTTTATTTTTTTTTTAAATGACAGACTTTTTGACTATATAAGAAGGCTGCAGTTTATGTGATCCTGCCTATATGCTATCATTAGGAGAGAAAAAAGATTTCATTCTTATACGTGGCCTTTCACGTCCCTTTCTCGCGCTCTGTAAGATAGGTGAGAAATGATAATAGGACAAGGAATAGGTGTAGCCTATTGAGCATGGTGTGAAAGTGATATTTCATCTGTCAATGAGAACAGAAGAAAGAAACCTCAGTGAAGATTAACTAACCACACTTCAAGTACTCTCATTTGAAATATTTTAGGTGCACCAAAGAAAACCACGAAAATGTTGCATTACCTAGAGCAATGGGAAAATTGCCATGTATCAGGCTGATCATTTGTCACTTACCTACAGGTGAAACTCGAATAATTAGAATATCGTGAAAAGGAATTGCATTAAGGGCTGCAAAAGGGGCCCAAACCAAGTACTGAGTACATATGCATGCTTGTACTTTTCAGAGGTCCGATATTGTTCTATGTACAATCCTTGTTTTATTGATTGCATGTAATAATCTACTTTTTTGAGGTTGTGGATTTGTGGTTCTTGGGGTTTTCATGAGCTGTAAGCCATAATCATCACAATTATGACAAATCACGGCTTGAATTATCTTGCATTGCATGTAATGAGTCTATCTCATATATTAGTTTCACCTTTTAAGTTGCATTAGTGAAATAAATGAACTTTGCACGATATTCTAATTATTCGAGTTTCACCTGTATATCAGAATCGATTTGTTTCATTGGTAGATAGAATCAGAACATTGAAATTATGCTTTTATTAAATATTTAGATCTTTATGGCAACGATTATGTCCCCCGTCACCCTTTTCTGCTCTGTTGCGGTGCATACTACACAACCATTAACATGCATTGAGTAATATCAACCAAATCATTTTGAGTGGACTGCCAACTCACTGCACCAGAGAAGAGAAAATGTACCTGCACTATTTTTGTACCACAGCACACCGTGCACATGTACATTGTAGTGCGCTGCAGCATGGGTGCATTGTCAAGTACTGGAATTGTGCATTAGGGCACTATTTGAAATCAGTTGCTGTGCATTGCAGTTCTTGCAGTAAAATGCACATATTACCTAGTGTTACTGCAGTGCAAAGGTTCTCTTTTGGTCTGTTGTCATTGGCACAAAGTGAGTCACATCAGCTTGAGATACTTCTGAGATCATTCAGAATTTACTGGAAGGTGCAATTGACTTGCAGTTGATCTCCTTCTGACCTACATTTGACTTGCAGTTGACCTTCATTTGACTTGCAGTTAACCTCCTTCTGACTTCCATTTGATTTGCAGTTAGCCTCCTTCTGGCCTGCATTTGACTGGCAGTTGATCTCCTGATCTGCATTTCACTTGCAGTTCACCTCCTTCTAATTTAGATTTGTTTCATGCAAGTTCTGCATTCCTATAGGCCCTTGGTCTGCAGCAATCAGTCTAGGTAAGAAAGTCAGTCGGGTTGGATTATTCCAGCTAGCAGCTGTTATAACCCAGTGATCGCTCTAACCCCAGAGGTTTATTTCAAGTAGGGATGCACCGATACTTTTCATATACCAGTGCCTATACTTGGCATTTTCATGAGAACTACCAGTGTTGCTGTGGTTGCAGCTGGGACCTAGCTCTGGCGCTCCACCATTGTCCGGAAATCACTAGTCTGTATTGTTTTAGAAAAATCTGTCACATGACAAACAGAAATGTATCAGTACTTGTACTTGCAAAAATGGCATCGGTGCATCCAGGGGCCTAACTAGAACTCACAGGGCCCCATAGCAACATTTTGTATGGGGCCCCATGACTGCTAGTTATGCCACTTGCAGAGCCCACCTGATATACCAAACAGCCCACCTAAAAGTGACCTTCTATGGTGGGCTCTGCAGGGTCTCAGAGGGGCTGCACACCTCTTACCTGTCAGCGCTGCCGCCTCCGTGGTCGCCGGGGCCCCACCTCCTTCTCCGTCCCCCACCTCCTCTTCTATCGAAGGGCCCCTCCTCCTCTTACATGACTGGCCCCCACCTGCTCTTAGGTTGCTGGCCAGTGATGTAAGAGGAGGCGGGGTTGCTCTTAGACGGGCCCCGCCTCCTTCTTTACTGCAAACTCTGGTCTCTTCTGCCGTAACTGCTGGCTGTCACTGATAGGGGAAACGCCGCTGCTGAGCTGTGTCGGTGACAGCCAGCACCCTTACATGCCATAGCGACCCAGGCGGCCTACACGGCATCAGGGGGATGCCCTGGCCGGGCCCCCCTGTGCCCCATAGCGGCCACCTGGGGCGCTATGGCGATTGTTACGCCACTGGGTGCATCCCAATATTTATAAAAACAAAATCATACATTAAAACAGAGAAGTTCAAATGCCAGGAGCTCCGTATGCTCCTTACAAATGACAGCTGCCTCCTAACTTTGGAATTTTTCTCTAGTCTAGTCTTGGAGCTGTAAAAGTATCTGTACTTGTACCGAGTACGGTACTTGGTATCGGTGCATCCCTAACTCCAAGCAAATACTTGTGCTCTCCAGCTTTTAATTGAAAATAGAAAGCCACTCCCCCAACTTTTTTTTTCACTCTTTCCTCCTTTACCCCTTGCCAACTAGCTGAAAATAAGCCAAACTTAATTCTGAATGGTGTGGAGGCCACTTCATCTGGTTATGACTGGAAACAGCTCTGTTGCTATATTCTTCCATAAATCTGTTTGACTATTCCCATGCTTGTTTATATACAACTCTTTATTTCGGCTTTTGCACCCGCCCTTTGAGAAGAGGAGCAGACACTGAAATTGAAAGTTCTCGCTCGGGTCCGCTCCTCTGCTCAGTGGGCAGGTACAATAGCCAGCCTGCTATTGGCTATTGCAATTTGAAATAGCTAATAGCAGTCTGGCTATTGCTCCCTATTGTTTACATTCTGCTGCCCACCACGAATCTAGCCACCGGCTGGCAGCAAGATGTACACATAAATTTAGTTGCTAACAAATTTTTTTACTGTGCACCAAGCAACCGGCAATTTTTTAGCCTGCATCAAGCCACCGACAAAAAAAAAAGAGCGGACATATTATGTCTTCCATTTTTTTTTGCCAGTTGCAGGTTGATTGAATGTTGGATAATGGGGGTTTACTGTAAATTGGCTTTTGTTTTCACCATCAGGAAACCAGTCCTGAGATACAGCCATCGGTGGAGAGCACACTTGTAGACGGGAAGTGGCACAGAGGATGCAGGAAATCAGCATAATGAAATGCAAGAAACAATGAAACAGGTGAAAGCATTTTTTTATATGCACAAAGGGGAATTTATCAAAACTAGAGCAGACAAAATCTAGAGCAGTTGCCCATGACAACCAATCAACTCCTCTCTTTCGTTTTCAAATCTTAACTGAACAAACTGAAGAGAGAAGCTGATTGGTTACCATTCACAATTGCTCCAGATTTTGTCTGCCCCAATTTTGATAAATTACCCTCACAGTGCTTTGAAAAGTAAATGTCATTCAGTTTTAGGGTTTACATTTATTTTAAAGCGGAAGTCCAGGATGTCAAAATAAATCCTTGCAGCGGGGCTACCCCTACACTGCAAGGGTTGGGTGCTGGTTTTGTCTAGGGGAGAAAATAAAGAAGAAATGCTCACCAGATCCTCAGTCCTGCCTGTCTGCTAGACTAGTTCCCGCAGCCTCTTCTTCCCTGGCCCCACCGGTCTAAGGACTTGTGACATCATCACGTCTATTTGATGTGAGGACGCATGGGACTGGAGCAGAGTGGGAGAGAGGTGAGTGGTCACTGCCACAGGACCAAGAATTTGGCTGAGTATTTCTTCTTTATTTTTGCTTCTAGAGAAAAATGACCACTTAACCCTTGATGTGCAGGGGTAGCCACACTGCAAGGGTTAACGTTTCAAAACCCTGCAGTTATTTTTTAAGGTCTGTCCAGTATAAGCAACAGGTCTTAATGTAGTGCAATATGTACCATTTATCATTTTGGTTTTATACTATTACCTAGGTAACCAAGAAATGTCGCCTTGTTGCCTCCTAGTACACTTACCATTTCAGCGAACATTGGCTTACTGCTACAAATAACACATGAGGTGTTCTACTTGTCTTGTACGTGTTATGCTTACTGGAGCTAGGGAATTAAGACGATAAGCCCCTTTCTCCTGGCACTACATGCTCCAACCAACTCCTGGCAGTGATCCAGCACATGTATTTCATGTTGCATTTCCTCCGGTCGGGCTCAAGTAATGGACCATAAAAGTACAAAGGCCTATTTGTTTGAACGGTGAAAAACCTCAATAGCTGCAATTCCCACAGCCAATGCTTGGTTCAAATAAGGTGATAGCTCCAATTACTTTCTGAATCATGTTATTTCTCTGTTATTTACATTTACTTTTGTTCTATTTACTTTTCTTTATAAATATCAACTCAATTCTGATTTCATTTTTTAAATAAGATTTTATATTACCAATAAATCCCAGAAAATGGGTGAGCTGTCAATTATAATGTACCGTATATACTCGAGTATAAGCCGTCCCGAATATAAGCCGAGGTACCTAATTTTAGCAAAAAAAACTGGGAAAAAGTATTGACCCGAATATAAGCCGAGGGTGGGAAATGAGGCAGCTACTGGTAGATAGATACCAATAAAATTACATTAATATTTATTTAAAAGAAAAATAACCTAGCTCTGTAAGTGGAAAAGGGGGTACAGGGCTACATATCATGTACTACGGATCATTTAACCCATTCATATTAGCAGAGGATAATTGTAAATCTATTGTTCAGTGCACTCTATATGTAGTATATAGTACATGTACATATAGAGTGCCTGCAACAATACATTTACAATGATCCTCTGCTAACATGAATGGGTTAAATGATCCATAGTACAGGGCTACATACAGATCATTTAATACATTCATGTTAGTATAATTGTAAATGTATTGTCTGCACTGTATTAGCAGTATATACTCTATATAGAGTATATACTGCTAATACAGTGCAGACAATACATTTACAATTATACTAACATGAATGTATTAAATGATCTGTATGTAGCCCTGTACTATGGATCATTTAACCCATTCATGTTAGCAGAGGATCATTGTAAATGTATTGTTGCAGGCACTCTATATGTACATGTACTATATACTACATATAGAGTGCACTGAACAATAGATTTACAATTATCCTCTGCTAATATGAATGGGTTAAATGATCCGTAGTACATGATATGTAGCCCTGTACCCCCTTTTCCACTTACAGAGCTAGGTTATTTTTCTTTTAAATAAATATTAATGTAATTTTATTGGTATCTATCTACCAGTAGCTGCCTCATTTCCCACCCTCGGCTTATATTCGGGTCAATACTTTTTCCCAGTTTTTTTTGCTAAAATTAGGTACCTCGGCTTATATTCGGGACGGCTTATACTCGAGTATATACGGTATACATTTAAAATATAAATGTGATTGTGTTTTATGTGAACTTTGTTATTGGTTTGTATTTGTTTCTTATTCCTACAAATGCTTTATTGTCACATGTTGTGAAGCTCTATTTTTTTTTACCAACAATCCATTTAAACATAATGTAAAGGAACAGTCCAGTCAGTGCTGAACTTTAAACCTTGAGAAGCAATATAGCCTACCTGCTGGGTATATCAGTTTCTTATCTAGAAACTGATTTACTGGGGCACAGATTTATCTTTCTTTTTATGGAAATATACTGTATATACGTTTAGACCACTGAATTATTTTAGTGCAGGTCTTTTAGGTTTTTTTTAAGATTTTATTTTTTATAACAAGAGGCTCACAGAGGCAGATACAAAAATAAAATAACAAAAAAAAAAAGAGGGGTAAGATTTCCAGCAGATACACATAATAAGCAATCCTTTTCGTTTATCACCCATTCCAAGTTCAAAGACTGTTATCTATAACATTTCAGTAAAATCTGACCTCTATCCATAGAGTACTCCAGATTTTAAAATGACCCATGCAGTTTCTTTTTCTATCTCACGTAACAGCACGTGTTTATATAAACTGGTGTAAGCTCTTTATTGCTCCCCCTTTCATATCACAGGTCTTTAGTAACCCCTAGATAGCAGCTGCAATACTCTGTAAAAACTAACTTTACCTTCAGGAGTCTGCCAGGGTACTAATATACTGAATAAGAATAGTCATCAATGTATTGTGCATTTAGTAACAACCTTTGTTTTTAATAATCTACAGATAAAATTAGCTCCTGCTGAAGACTTTTCCACATTTTCACAACTCTTATTTAAAGCTCTGATGCCCAACATGGACAGTAGAAGTATAGCCCCAACCTGATATAATCTGCAAGAGAGGGCAACACAGGAGTGGGTGAGCAGGTGACTAACCTGAGGGGAGCTAACAATGTGTGTGTTTGTGTGTGTAGGGGGGTTAAAAGTAGAGAAGCACCGAAATGAAAAATTTAAAAACCAAACCGAAATGGAAAAAAAAATGTTAGGCCAAAACTGAAACCGAAAATTTAATGTGATAAAGAGTAGACACATTTTTATAGTCTTACAATTACAATTGGCCCTTTTGAGGGCAACCATAATGCTGATGCGGCCTGCGATGAATTTGAGTTTGACACCCCTGGTACAAGGGATAGAGTTAGGGGTTTCAGGATACGCAAACAGTATCAAAATAACTATACTCAAATAGAGAAATAAGTTTAGTCCCTCGACGGCCGCTTCACACCAATCCCAGTGCGTTCCAGCATGGTTAGCTTCTGGAATGCACTGGATCGAATACTGTGAGCCTTCTTGCGTTCTGGGGCTGGAGGGGGCGTGGCGGTGCATTCCAGTCAATGGCACCGCAGCCAGTCCCCCCTGCCTGCAGTGCAATTGCCCGCACCAGAACGCGTGGCATAACAATGCCACACAACAATGCCAGCGGTGTTGTGCGAACGCAAAAAATATTGCAAGCACCATTTTTTGTAAACGCACCAGAGCGGAACGCGGATATTGCTGTTGCATGCATTTTGTGTGGGCAATCATAATGCGTGCAGAAAACTAAGGATGCAAGTTATGTCTTATTTTTAATACACGGGTATTGTGGTAGTCTGAGACTTATTAGTATAAGCTCAACATAAAAACTAGAAAGTACTAAGGACCAAAGTG
The DNA here is from genome assembly GCF_000935625.1 of Nanorana parkeri. Taxonomy (NCBI): domain Eukaryota; kingdom Metazoa; phylum Chordata; class Amphibia; order Anura; family Dicroglossidae; genus Nanorana; species Nanorana parkeri. The sequence goes on along the minus strand of NW_017307021.1, from coordinate 780,656 downwards.
CCATTGCTACAAAATTGTATTTTTGTATGTCTTTAAGATGTCACCTATATATGTTGATATGTCTCTTTATTGAAGCTGTCTTCATTGATTTCATCCCCTTTGTTCCTTGAAAAGGTGATACGGGGTAAAGAGTATCAGGCAGTAGGAGACTTATTCATACCGGGATGTAGAAAGCTTTTCCCCTGAGGCAGCTCTGTTTACAATTAGAAGATCTGTAAATAACTGCAAATAGGGTTATAGACCTTCTGTGCAGTCAGGACAGCAATCTTCGCTACCAATACAGACTTTGAAATGAGCGTTAAAGAGGAAGTGAAGTGGTGTCTGAATTGTCTTCCTAGTTGTGCACTAACCATTATACAACCCTCTTATTATCCTTCACTAAATAGGAAACATTTTAATTGAATGAACAATGGAGATGAGGTCCTTTATTCAGGGCTCATACACACGTTTGCAATTCATAGTTTATGAGGCTTTAGAAACTGCATGGTAATGCAGCTTGCTATTACAAAGGCAGGAGCTGAAAGTGTATCTACACACAAAAACAAGAATGTATTGTGTTTGAGCTTATATTTTTTACCTGGTCAGTAAAGTACTCCCTGTTGTAGAGTGACAACACTCACTCACCGTACTGTATCTATAGAGTAGCAGTGTTGTCACCCTAGCACAGGAGATCTGTTAGGATTACAGAGCTGTAAAAGAAGTCACCCGCGCCCCTTGGCCCAATTAATCAATTCGTCCTTTTATTGACGTCAGATACACATGGCATCACAAGTACAAAGCAACATTTTGGTCCCTTCATCAGGCAAGAAGCACAGTGACAAGATTAGAGCACCTCTTCCTCTCTCCATCTCCATAACATACAGTAGGGGGAGGCACAGGAAGTTACTAAATCATGGGGTTTCTGGCAGGACCAAAAGATAGAAACTAGCTCATTGTTAGATTAGAGTTTTCATACACTTTCATTCTGCAGTTTTTAATCACTTTTTAAAAACCAATTTTTTGTGTATTAAAGGTTACGCTTACCTTTAAAAACCATGTTTCAGGTTACACCCATATTCAGGGTGAAACACAGTGGCGTAACAATCGCTATAGCAACCTAGGCGGCCGCTATGGGGCACAGGGGGGGCCTGGCCAGATGCCGTGTGGGCCGCCTGGATCGCTATGGTATCTTATGCTGGTGGCTTTCACTGGTGGCTGTGAGAAGAATGTTCAGATCACTGACAGTGATTTGTGCAGCAGCGCGTTCTTCTCACAGCCGCTGCGGAGTTAATGAGAGTCAGCAGCGGCGATGGAGGAGGCTGGACCCGGCAGTGGAGGAGGAGGCAGGTCCCGTGGCCGGCAGCAGATGAGGAGGCGGGGCCCAGGGACTGCGAAGGAGGCGGGCCCGGCGATGGAGGAGGAGGCGGGACCCTTCAGCGATCGTGCAGGAAAAGGAGGCGGACAGGTAAGGAGTGTGACTAGCCAACCTGAGGGTGACCCCGCAGAGCCCACCATAGATAGTCTATGGTGGGCTCTGCAGGGTCACCCTCAGGTGGGCTGCGTGGGATCTCAAGTGGGCATAACTAGAAGTCACAGGGCCCCATACAAAATTTTGCTATGGGGCCCTGTGATTTCTAGTTACGCCCCTGGTGTAACATAAAACATGGTGACATCGACAACCCTCCCCGCCCCCATCCAGCCCCCCACTTACCTGAATCGCAGGGTTCTGCTCCCTGCAGACTGCTTTTGCTTTTTTTAAACTGGAGTGGTCGGGTGGCTCCACCAAGACAGCCGCATCATCCATTTACAAATCTTTTGACAGGATCTGTGAAAGGAGACACTACAAGTCCCATCAGCCACTGCAGCAAGGTGACATGAAGTTCTCAATGGTACATAAGTGCAATGACATCACGACACTTGTAGTCCATTCATTCTTCTTCCCTTCCCTTTTACTGAATGTCTACTAATCACAGTTGCATTGCTTTACTAGCTCCAATGCAAAAGAGATAATAAATTTTTTTTTTTAAAAGAAGACAGAAACAATTAATATTTTATGTATAACAGGGACCTTCATTTACAAACCATTGAGCAACAACAAAATTTGTATATATGTTCAAAGCAAACTGCGCATATATTGATACTTCAATGCAGAGAATGCCCAGGAAACAGACAATGTATTGCTGAATTCATTTAGTGTAACACTCTGAACTAATTATAGTGAAGCCTGTGACTCCATTTTCCAAGCGATGCCCCAAGTTAACTTGTATGACCCCTGACAATCAGAAACACATACCAGGGAGTTTCTTCTACAGGAAGCTGTGCAGGGAAGAGTAATTAAACCATTGACTTCCCAGTAGAACAGAATTTAGAGGTGTTTTCATTATATTTCCACTTGTCACGTATGTATAATGTATGTAATAAAACAGTAATTACTAGAGGAAAATTTCATTAAGATACAGTGATTAAATTATGCCACAAAGCTAAACTCCAGGCAAGCAGGTACATACATAGATAAAATGCATACATGGGAGCTGTTTTTCTTGCAAAAGGGTTTGCATTTTTGTCCATACAATCCTAAGATTTACACAGCTCTTTCACACAGCACAGCCCTGACTTTCTTTGCTGCAGTGAAAGTACAAATAAACTCTCCATAGTTTTTGCATATATACAAAAACATTTTTTAAAAAATTAAAAAGCTACCAAAATGGTAAAACCTGTGTCTCCGCTGCTTACTCCTGTCTGAAGATCTGAAGCGGCCGTGCAGGAATATGGGGCGGGCGCACGTGCAGTAAAGATCTTTGGCGGGCAGAAGAGGAGAGACTCGGTGTAAGTGAATGCATGCAGCTGGGAGCGTGTTCGTTGGACAGACACCGTGGGGCATAGCAGTCTGCACTCGATCAGAGACCAGCACCAGCACCAGCGCTGGACGGATTGCTGAATACAAGTGAAATGAAGAAGGTGATCGGATCAAGAGGCTCTATTTAAGGTAAGTCCTTAAAGCAGCATGGGGGTGGGGGGGATTGTGATTTTAAAAGAGAACTATGGGGGTAAGTGTTTTCCCCATAGTTCTCTTTAGGGTCACGGGAGGACATATACTAGCATCCTCCCGTGACCCAAAGCTCAGTATACTGTGAGAGCCGCAGCCGCGACAGATCCTGACATTACTGTCGAGATCCATCCAGCTGCGTGAGTGACAGCCGGCTCTGCCTATCTAGAGGCAAAGCCAGCTGTGCCCGCCCCCTCCCCCGTCCGTTCCTCCACTCAGCGATGGAGGGTCGGAAAGGGGAGGGGGGAATCCCTGCGGGCAGAGGTGACTGACAATCACCGCTCACTGAAGGGAGACGATGGAGAAGTGAGCAGATTCTTCATGTTTCTGCTCACTTCCAGAGCGATAGAGCCGACCTGTGACAGCTTCTTTGTCATACGTCGGCTCTAACTATGAGGATGAGTGGAAATCAATCACCTCATAGTTCTCCTTTAATGTCCACTTTAAGTAACCATTACAGATCTTCTCCCTTCCCCAGCCTGTGATAGGACAGTAAAAGGAGAAGGAGACTAATGAGCTCATCACTCTGTCTTGTGCAATTCATTATCATTCGTTGTGTTAAGCCGGCCCATTTATTTTTGAATGGTCTGCCAATGCAACAGAGCAGGAAAAAAAAAAGTACATGCAGCATTTTTTCCAATGTTGGCGCACCACAACACAAGTTAGTGCATTACCATTTGTTGTGGTGAACCGTTTGCCTGTGTATCTGAGCAGTGTTACCTGTGCATTTGGTGCCATCCAAAATGAATGGCACTGCAACACCCGTTAAAAAGTGTGATTTGACCCTTACAGCTGATTTTTATGTATTGAATATCTCACTTTTTTTTAAAATCCATCCATAGATCTTAATTCAGATTTTTACAATACTGTGTTTATTAAATGAAAACTGTTATTAGTTTTGGCTAGAATGGGGGAAGGATTAGAAATTCTGTTGAGTTTTTACTGCTATTTAGAGCTCTGTTATTTTCTGTCATGCTAAAAATGTTTTACCAGATAGAAAGTGAGGGAAAATCTGCAACAGCAACACAGCAAAAATAAAAATCTGACATGGGTTGGTTCTAGCCTTCCCCTTCCACTAAAAAAAAAGCATTTTACCTTCCGTTTTGCTGTTGGATACTTCCCCTCACTTCCTGTCTGGTGCAACATTGTCAGCAGAAAAGGAAGTCAGGATAAATTTCTCTAGCGTTGCCCCAAATAGGGGTAAAAACCCAATAGAGGTTCTAACTCTTCCCCACTATCCACAACTGAGTAAAGAAAAGTCTTGGCTCCCTTTGCTCGCACCTGGTTCCCATGGATGGAATACATCCTGTCTCCTTTTCCATCTCCTACCCTCCCTTTGTCCTCACCTCCATCTCCTCCTCTGCTCTTATCTACCTCCTAGCCCTACTACACCTGGCCTGCAACCCTTCCCATCTCAACCTCCAACCGCTCTCTCTCTCTCTCTCTCTCTCTCTCTCTCACCCCCCTTTTTTTTCTCTCTCTCTCGCCTCCCGATCCCTCTCCCACCCAGGTTACACCCGAAACATTGATGCTGATAGTACTGCTCATATACAGCCTACCACATTATTGGGGCCTGACCTTTTCCCTCCCGCCCTAACCCTTAGTGAATATGCGTGGCCACTAAAGGGTGTGGCCACTGAGGGGCGCTGTAAAGCTTTCTCGCACAGGGCGCCTAAAGGCCTAAGGCCGGCCCTGAGTGAATATGCTTTGACGATCCTCTTCTAGGTGCTTACACAATATCCTACTCCAGCCAACGGTGTAGACCTATAGCGCAATGCGAAGACATGATCACACCTGCCGCATCTGTTTTAATAACTTAATGTTCTTTGCATGTACACTATTATGCGATATTCTACCAACATTGTATTGATGCTATTGTCAGGCCCTTGTGGGCACACGTCTATTCTGCTTGCATAAGCCTTTTTTCTATTTGTAAACTATGCAAAAAACCTTAAATAAAGATTTTTTTTTTTTTAAGTCCACTTTAGAAACAAGCCTTTGTGTTTTGATCCACAGTGAAGATGGTTATTAACATAAACAACTATTCAAGGAACAAATAAAATCAAACCCGAAAAGGAATTTGTAAAATCGAACAGAAGTCTAGCGCTTCGCTTGTACTCAACAAAATAAGACACACAGATCCATCATTTGAACTGTCTAGCATAAAATAGACACATGCAGCTTCTTATCTGGGAATCCATTTTAGCTAAATGACATACGATGACAAGTTCTGTCAAGAATTTCATTGCTGGGTTTACGAGGATGCTCACACCATTTAAAGAACTGGTGTGAACTCAAGAGCAGGGACAAAAACAAAAAAGAAAAGTCTGCAACCAAGGACGCTACCTATTCCATGCAAAGAAGCATTGTTTATTTTAACTATGGCTGCCATTTTTAGATTCTGGTTACCATGGAAACTGCTTATATGTAGGAATAATTGACTTTGAGAATTGAAAAGATGCATATCCATTGTTTGGGAGCATTTTCAGGTTTGTGTGGGATACAACAGTTTAACCAAAGTTTAGGGAGTTGTTTTAAAGCGGTAATTCCCACATACTCCTCTAATTCACATAGGCAAACCTATGTGGAAAATTACTGCCAACACCTTAGTGCTATTAGATGGTAGATTCTACATTTATAAAACAATTTTCCTAGACATATAAATATATGGATAGGAATATTGTTTTATGAATGTAGAAGCTACCATCTAAATAGCACTAAAGTGTTGGCTGTTATTTTTCATTTAAAAGGAGACTTCTGCTTTAGGATCCATAAGTGCCATAATGGATGGATTGGTGGCCAAGTTTATACTGCTGTGTTTTAGTGCTGTTTGCTGCATCTTTTTGGTTTCCAGAAAGAACCTCTAACCACACTGTAACTGCATTGCCAAAGATGAAGAGGTGTGCATACCCCTAGGCTGAAATCACACAGAAGTATCAGGGTATCTATAGTCAACATTTAAAATCATTCATTCCCACATTGAATTTCAATCAATTATTCCTAGCCTAGATTTATTAATATGAATGGTTTTTGAAAACTTTTCAAGAATCATGTATTCACTATGTCGTGTGCATATGCACTGCAGTATCACCAATTTCAAAGTGCCTGCTGTCTGAACTACAAAGGTGCTGAAGAGGAGTTTCAGGAGGCACATCATCATTGCTTGCAGGCAGCAAGCACCATTGGTTATGTAGTCCTTAGAAAATAAACCAAAGGAAAGAGTAGAGGAGAAGCTGCAAAGCATACAAGATCCCAGGAAGTTGTTGAAAGAGATGGCCAGTGAACACCGGTTTCACTTCCTTCGCGACACTGCAAGGCAGCCTGGCTTCCTGACCAATTAGGAAGCCAGGCAGCGGGTAGTTACGTTTCGCCCGGCAATCCTGATTGGTCATGAAAGTCGGCTTCCTAGCCAATCAGGAAGCTGGGAGATGGGTCATGTAGTACCACCCGGCTTCCTGGTTGTTCAGGAAGCCAGGGTTCCTAGCCAATCAGGAAGCCGGGCAACACTACATGACCCGCCTCCCAGCTTCTTAATTGGCTAGGAAGCTGGCTTCCTGATGCAAGGCAACCTGGCTTGCTAACCAATCAGGAAGCCAGGCAGCAGGTCATGACGTGGCGCTCAGCTTCCTGATTGGCTAGGTAGCCAGCTTAACTTATTGCTACGCAGCCTGGTTTCGTGACCAGTCAGGAAGCCGGGAGGCAGGTCATGACGTGCCGCCCTGCTTCCTGATTGGGCGGGAAGCCAGCACCAGGCTCCCTCATGGCAATGCCGGTCTGAGGGAGATCTCTCCCTGACCGGAAGTTCCAGTATCTGGTATCAGAGCATTTGAGCAAGTATGAGTATCGGTGCATCCCTGATTTTTATTGCTATTACAATGCTGATGTTATTTAAAGTGAAAGTGCAGTGTGTCTTTAGATCTCCTTTAATAGGGTACACAAGTACTTGTTTCCATGCACTGCTCCCTTTCTGGCTGGATGAGCAAGATGTCATTTCCTTGATGGTGACTTGCATTCTACAATGTTTTCATCAGTGATGCAGACACGTTGCTCATCCAGCCAATGAAAGAATGACACGTGGTGGCGGGTATTTTCTTAGCAGTTTTTAGAGCTCATGTCCCTGGCGAGTTCTCACCAACAACAATATTGCTACCGTGAAATGGTCTTTAGTGGGCATTCCTCACACCCACTTAATATTTCTTGGAATATGGAGCCATATGGCACAATAAGTAAAAGCTCTTGGCAAAGTGCAACATTATATTAAAATGGACAAAGACCTTTTTCTTTAGATGATTTCCAAGTATGCTTTAAAGTCACCCTACCATGGGGTTAAATAAATGTCATCAGTTACACCCTGTGGACTTGTCATCTTTATAGTTACCTGTCTGGTGAAAAAAGCACCACTTCTGGCGTAGTTACTTTTTGACACCTTTGATGTGTGGAACAACCTGTCCTGCCAATCCCTATGTCAATGCAGAACACAATAATAACTTTGGGGCAGGTGGGAGGAACCACAGGGACCAATGGGGGACATGCTGTTCCACAAACCCAAATGTAATATTATAGCACAGAACACTGCAAATAGGGGACAAAGTTTTAGAGCACTGCCTTGTTTGAAGATACTGTACTTATTTTACTCACTGAGAGGCACTTTAATGTCCCCCTTCCTAGCAGCACATACTCAACTTTCCTTGTCTTCCCTGCAGTTCTGTTCATTCAACTGGAGCTAAGCAAAAATACTTGATACTTCTAGGTATGGAGCATGTAACAGCACTGGTGCTTGGCCCAGCTTTCTCACAAGAACCAGATAAAGTCCTCATCCCCCAAGTAACTTCCCAGCCATTCCAGTTGGAGCTTACACAGTGCTGAGGACTCTTCCAGCCCCCATGTTTTCTTTGGTCACAGCAGCTGGAGAAGAGGCATCAATGTGAACCTGTTGCTTGGCTGTGCTTGAAAGCAGTAGTAAGACCTTTCTCTGGTAACTTACATTATTTCATATGAGATTATCACAATTGCTAGACAAACTAATGTGGAACACAGAAGATAGTTGGTCCTACTGGGAGCCAGCAGCATTTCTAAAGTGAACCTTTAGGCCTCATTCACACGAGAAAAGGCCGGCACATACAGCTCCGTGCACGGCCATATCGGGCAGCTCCCGGGAAGGACAGGTGCTGCGTGTGATTAGTACGCAGCCCGTCCTCCCCTATGGGAGTAGGCAGCCCTACGCTAACCTCAAGTGCAGGTCCATACGGGTGCAGGTGTCCCGGCTCGGACGCAGACAGGACACGAGTATGCTCACCCGCACGGACGTGCAGGGCGGCGTATGGCCGCATACTCCTATAGAGCAGCACCTGTCATTCCCGGGAGCTGCCCGATATGGCCGTGCACGTAGCATGAAGCTGTACATGCCCGGCCTTTTCTCGTGTGAATGAGGCCTAAGGGTAGAGATATGAGACCTACCAATATTTTGATTCAAGGCTCCAGTGCTGTTAATTGTCATCTGTCATCTTAACTTCACCATCTACCTTTCACTGTCCCGGAGCCAGCATGCAGGACAGCAGTTCTGCCTTCACTTACTGTATACATGTTCTGTGCCAAGGGAGGTAATGAAGGCAAGACAACAATCTCGGAACCTGCACCTTTAAAAATCTAAACAGTATGCCAGCTACAAGTATTTATGTCCTGGTAATGTTTATATAACGAGCTAGGAAATATGTTCTTTCAATAGCAATAATAAAAAAATTAGTGTGATTTTTTTTCCCCGACATATTGGCAGTGCCCTGGAATTTATCCATTCCTGCTTGCAGCATATCTCAGCTGAGCGGACAAACTTCATTGCAGGTTTCACTTGTAGCAGCCCTACAGGAAAATTCTGCAATTAGTTTGCGGTGCCTGTAAAACAGGATGTTCTACATGATCCAGTGGGAAATGGCCAGGCTATGGAGACATTCAGTGATCCGGTTATTTGTACACTAATGTGTTGTTCTATGCATTGCCAACCTACTAATACAAACGATTGCAGTAATGCAGCTGATCAATTTAAACAAAGAGTTTAGCTTAAAAAATAAAAAACAGATGAAGGAACATGGACCTTTTCTTATAATTAGTGTAACACATTCCAGGGCTTGTTTTATTGACTCATCTTAACAGTCTTCAGGTGGTCAGTCAATCGGCCCTGGAATTTAACAAGGTATGCTTAAATATAGCCCAATAAAACATTTATTATCTTCTCCTCAATGCCAGGTTTGGCTATTTCCTGTTGTAATGTTCCTGACAGAATCACAATTATCACAATTCTAAAGTGTTTGAACTGTGTTTAATGCTATTTAGATTACTCCTCAGAATGACATAACTTGCTGTCCTCTCTAACTCTAGGTGCATTTTCTTTGTTTGGAGATAATGTAAAAAACACTTTGCAGACAATGTGTTTCCTAGCTATGTTGCACTTTGTAATAGACCAAATCTACACGGTAGAGCACAAAAATGTATGTAGGAAAAGGAGAATAAAATGTATCTACTGATGGGAATGTATAAGATTCATGATTTTGCAATGTATACACTTTGTATCACCCACTGTTTGGATGGGGCAACACTTTTAAAATACTGGGGGTCCTGGTTCAGTTCCCTCTAATGCTCGATCTGCTTTGAATTTGTATTGTCCTCCCCTTTTGCATCGGAGGTGCTTCAGTTTTCTCCCAAAACATTGTATGTTAACTTGTCTTCCCAAAACCGGCCACTGCTATCAGTGAATACTGTTTCCATGAAGAGGTATAGTTATCAGCAAAAATGTTTAGGTAGGTAGTACGTGTCAAAGTAACATCCACATGAATACCAGGACCCAAGGTTTCCCAGCGGAACATTGGCCCAAGCATCACACTGCCTCCACCAGCTTGCCTTCTTCACATCCTGGCGCCATCCACATGATGTAAAAATAAAATGTGATTCATCAGACTAGGCCACCTTATTCTATTACTCCGTGATCCAGTTCTGATGCTCACATGCCCATTGTAGGCACTTTTCGTGCTAGGCATGTGTTAACATGGGCACCCTGACCGGTCTGCGGCTATGAATCCCCATACACAACAAACTGCGATGCACTGTGTGTTCAGACACCTATCGGAACCAGCATGTTTTTTTTTTTTTTTTTTTTTTAGCAATTTGAGCTACAGTACCTCTTCTTTTGGATCAGACAACATAGGCCAGCCTTTGCTCCCCACGTGCAGCAATGAGTCTTGACCGCCCATGACCCTGTCTCCGGTTCAATCGGGTTTCCTTCCTTGGAGCGCTTTTGGTAGGTCCTGACCACTGCAGACCAGGAACATCGCACAAGAGCTGCAGTTTTGGAGTGGCTCTGACCCAACCATTGTAACAAGATAATCAATGTCATTCACGTCACCGCTCAGTAGGCATAATGTTATGGCTGATTAGTGTAAAGGTTATTGTACCATCTTGAATATTTTGAAACAGATGTGGCAACTTAAATGTGTTTTGTCCATTATGTATTTTAGTAGCCACACATTGAAACCGGTTATCTCACAATTGAAAGCGTGTTCATGTCCCAGGTGAAAAGAAGGGAGGTGCAGCTGAAAAATATACCTGCAGAGGCCAATTCATCAAGTATAACTAACTAGCATCTAGACTAGAGAAACACAGGAGATTGTAAATGTCAATACTGAAAAATGGAAGGATTTGCTAAATGAGCTAGAACTACAACTGAGATTCTTAGTGGCTTGGTCGTGCTACTAAAAAGTAAAACTTGTAATGTGTAGTAAATGATCACTACACACATACAACAAATCGCTCCTTATGGATTAAGCTACAGAAGGAGCATGCAGTAGCATTTTGATCAATTGAAGCATTGTGCGATCCTGTGAGAATAACCACTGCTACATGTTACTTGTGTATCTCAGTCCATATTAACCCCTTCGTGACGGGAGACGTACAGTGTACGTCCCGGCACTTTGTGCCTATATGACTGGCCACGTACACTGTACATGACGAGTTATATCAGGCTTTGTAATGGCGGTAACAGCTGATTCTCAGCAGTTACCAGTCATTAATGAATGCCTCAGTATTGAGGAATTCATTAATGAAATAATTAAGCTTTTTGTAAAAGCTTCTTCCTTTCATTAATGAAAGACTGAAGTCGTTACATGCAAATAAATTTGCGATCCTGTATTTGACAGCTGAAAATAGCAGAGAGGTAGCAGTGACTCACCTCTCTATTTGTTTTGACAGCTCCAGAGCCCGATGTTTAGATACATTTCACTCAAAAGATACATTTTACTCAAAAGATATACATTGTATCAGTTCTGATCGTCTAGGCACGATCAAAGAGCTTTCAGTGAGATCTGAATCTGACTAAAGTCAGGATCAGTCTCTAAGGTTCTTATTAGCTGTTCCTAAGTTTGGAGCAGCTTAAAATCCAAAAATTAAAAAGTTAATTTATCAAGCAGTCATAGTGATTGCTTGATATAAACTGACAAGAAAAAGAAAAATTAAATAAAGTTTAAAACAAAATTAGGAAAATAAAAATTAAATATATTTTTTATAATATAAAAACATTCTAAAAATAATAATAATCAAAACTTGTGAAAAGTTTTTTTCCTCATTTTTTTATTTTATTCAAACTAAGTGAGGGGTTAGGTACACATATGTGATATAATTATATAGCCCTATCTGTCCTCTACAAAACTATATATATGTGTGGGTACATTTAGTAAGAAAGTATATTACTGCTGTGGAAGAATCACACAGCAAAAGTGTCAGTCATTTATGAACAGAAACTGAAAACTAGCTCAGTCATGAAGGGGTTAAGGCATTTCTTTAGTGCTAGCCATTTTAGCAACATAATTGAGCAACTAAAAATCTCCTGTATACCTCTGGGCTTAACAGCCAGCAAGTGGTTAAATCTCCCAATAGCAAGGGATTCAAAGCGTTCATGTAGCTTAGCCCTAACGTGCCTACTGTAGCATTCAAATGATGTGTAGCTAGTATTAAGGGACCCTAACGTGTGAGCAGAAAACATTCCTGCCATTGAACCACGTGGAACCTGGACTGTTGACAATACAAGAATGATCCATGGACAAAGAACTCCAGGAAAAAACGTATTAACCCTTGCAGTGGGGCTATCCCCACAGTGTTGACTTGTTCTTAGACCGGTCCTTCCTCCCTCTGCTGCAGCGGTCTAAGGTTCCGTAAATCATCACAATCTATACAGTGTGTATAGATGTTAGGCGCTAAGGAACATTCCAATGCTGCAGAGTAGGATAGAGGCTGGAGGGAGGTATGTGACGGCTGACCGGCTCAGAGCTTCGGGGGACTAGAACTGTTATTTTTGGGGGAAAAAAAAAAAAAAAAAAGAAGAACAGATTCCTCCATCAACACTTACGAGAGTAGAACAAGGAAGCCCCTGATGTTTCTTTTGTATTCGGACAGCGACCGCAATCAGAATATCCAAACGAGCCTGTAGCTGATTGGCTGATAGCTCCATTCAGCTGCAAATTTTCTGCCATGCTCCTTCGATCAGCTGACTAAGGAATGCCTGGGAGAAGGGTGCCGACAGCAGCGCACACGCACAGCGAATTTCGGCCAGCTCATCAAGAACCGTCTGAAATTCACTGCGTGTATAGCCTACTTTATGGTATGTATGCCTTTTTTTGACCCTATGATTTGCATGTCACAGCAGAAACTAAAATTAGTCAGACCAAGTTTTTCCATTTTGGCGACTCTGTTCCCACTGTAGCCCAAATGTTCCAGTTCTTAACTAACATGAATGAAACCTGGCATGATCTTCCACTGTGCAATGTGTGTTCAGACATTCCCTTCAGAACGCCACTGTTGTGATTAGCTGCAGACTGCCTATCAACTTGAAAAGTTACGCAATTTTTCAATGACCTCCGTCAACGATGTGTTCACTGCATGTTTATGTTTCCCACACCATTTTGTTGTGTGGTTGCCCCCGAAATTCCAGGTCAGCCGTTTAAGAAGATGTAACCAAAACATCTGTTACCCCAAATCAGGGGTGCCCACAATTTTTTGTGTTAAGATTTACTTTTCAAATGACGAGCTACATGAGATCTACCAACGAAAAAAAAACCTCCCTCGCTCTCTCTCTCCTGGCGGTCTCTCCCCTGGCTGTCTCTCACCGCTCTCTCTCCTGGCTCACCTTGCTGTATTTTGCAAACAGTGTAGTGCAACAGGCTGTGTAAACTAATATTCTTTGATGTAATACATAGCACTTCAACCTCCAGTATCCACCAGAAAGGTGACAGGGAGCTTGGCTCAGCAGACTAATAGGTAATCATGTGTGCACAGCTAAATAAATATACCAAAATTGAATAAAGGGGCCGCCATTCACACCCTTCCTGATCTTTGAGAGCTAATGGTAGATCACGATCTACCTAATGGGCACCCCTGCCCTAAATCAATCCATGGTCACAGGCTTTAAAGAAGGGTAGTCCAACCTTAGCCCTCCAGCTGTGATAAAACTGCAAATCCCATCATGCATCTGGCTTTAAGAGTCTTGCAAAGCCTCAAGTGGATTTGTAATTTCACCACATCTGGAGGGCCGAAGATTATGATACTTTATATAGCAGTAAAAAATGTTGCTGCAAATCAATATATAATCTATATATAAAGTCAAATTGCCTATTTAAAGGGGTCACCCAGCAAGTTTTGCCATGCAGGTGGGTGCTAAAATACCAGAAGACCAAGTTGTACTAAAACTTTGCAATGAGAGGTTTGGGTAACACTATGTTAAAATTTTACACCGATCTGAAATTATACACTGTGATTTACTGGCTTCATTTTATTTTTATTTCCCAATCTAACATATCTTAACATTATTCAATCAACTATACATAAGAGAAACAAAGATTTCTGCATTGTCATTGTGTTGAATATATCAGTGCAATCATGTCTAATAAATGTAGAGGAGGAAAAAAAGAAAAAAGCAATATATGTTTTCAAAGAACGCCACCTTTTGTTCGCGGGAACATCAAGTGCTGTACTGAAAAAAAAAATCGCCATTGTTTGAGGACAAATGCAAGGATATTTTTTTTCCAAGGCTGAGATGACATCAATAGAAAAAAAACTCACAAAGATGACATCCAGAACTTTTGTCTGAAAATTTTATTTCAGTTCTCTGAACACTCTAAAGCCACAATGCTTCAGATGTTACACAAGTGTCCAGTTAGGATTAACAAAAAAATTAAATGTTTCTAAATTACAAATTTGACTTTTATGTGTAAGAGCTTCAGAGGAAGAACAGAAATTAGACACACACATCATGGGAGGAAAAAAAAAATCAAACAAAAAAGGTCATGCAATGGCAGGCAAGATGTGAAAAGCCACCTGACGCCACAGATTTTGTACATTGAAGAATCATCAGAAAAAAAAAAACTCCTTAATAAACCTGTACATCCAAATACATTTGGGATCTAAACCTAAGTTACATTATTTAATGTTATATACACATCTTCCCATATTTACGTAAAGCCTTCATTGAAACCCCAACAAAATAAAAAAATATGGAAAAAAAAACAAATTATTCCAAAACATGAAAAAAAAAAGAACATTGAAAGGATGGGGGTTACTATCAGATTCCGTTAAAATGTCTTATGTAGACCTCACATGGGTCATAAAAACATATTTTACTATACAGTGAATTACAGTGCCGAGAACAGCTGTTTTCAGCCCTCTTTGGATGGATTCTTAAAATGCAGTTTCATGTTATTCTTTCAGAGATAAATATGTGGGGAATTGGTCCAAATACATGGAAAGCTGTTATTTTACATGCAGTTTTTTCAGTTGTCTTGCCTCGAGAATACGAAATGGTTGCAGGTTTACTGCACGGCACAAACTGGTAAGAAACCCACAGGCAAAATATAAAACAGACATTTCTAAAGCGGCAACAAAAATGAAAGAAAAAAAAAAAGGAAGATTCCTGGAACAGCCATCTTATAGAGTGTTAAGAAGGTACCAAGAAGACTACTAATCAACTAGTTTGAGCAGCCAAGATTCCCTCTTATTTATTGAATGGAACAAATGCTTTAAATAAACTGCGTGTCCTCTTCACTGAAGAGAGCTAGTCTATTCATCTTTTATGAGCTAGTTTTTTTTTTTTTCTTTTTTGTTTTTTTTGGGGAAGATCAGCCATGTACTGTAGTAATGCTTACTGCATATAATCCAAGCATTTGCTGTGACCAGTTGGAGAGAGCAGTCTGTAAGAAAACTAGGATCAATGAAAGAGATGCCATTTTAAGCCATCCACAGAACGGAGACCAACACAGTACCCAGTGTTAAAACCCAATCTCTTCTGGCACTAATGTGCATGTTTCACCCCCAGCCCTGGAAAAAAGTAGTAACTGATCCACAGTTCCAATTCCCGCTGGATCTCTCAGTCAATTTTCACATTAGTGTAAATTTTCCGGACAAAGGCACTTGTTCCCATGTAACCAATCGCTCCTATTGGAGGGAAAGAAAGAAAAATTAGTAGCCTTACACTAATAGCTGCACAATAATATAATATGTAATAGATGTTTTAGTAATAATTACATTTGCAAACAAATTATTAAAGAAAAAGTTCTACTTCTGTCATTTTCTAAGTGCAAGTGACACAAAAATAGGCCTCTGCTTCTTATGGGCCCAGCCATATGTATATCATACAAGACTAATGGCCCATTCACACCTAAGGAGTCCATAGCAGTGCATTAAAAGATAACTATTTAGTAACCTTTTTATCCCATAGTTCTCTTTAGGGTCACGGGAGGCCATATACTAACCTCCTCCTGTGATCCAAAGCTCAGTATATCGCAGGCTATTGCCCGCGATATACTGAGAGCGCCGCAGCTGGGACGGATCCGACAGTACTGTCGAGATCCACCCAGCAGCGTGAGTGACAGCTGGCTCTGCCACTCAGCGTCAGCGCTGGTGGATCAGAGACGGTGGATTGTTGTGGGGTTTGGTGGGAATCCCTGCAGCGAGCAGTGACTAACAGTCACCGCTCATTGCAGAGAGACTATCGGGAAGTGAGCAGATCGGCTGCATGTTTCTGCTCACTTCCCAATCAATAGCGCCGACCTGCGACAGCTTCTTTGTCACAGGTCGGCTCTAACTATGGAAATCACTCACCTCATAGGTCTCCTATAAGGTGCGTTGCATTACATGTTAACGTGAAGCACCATTTTTCTTAATGGAGTTTACCACAATACGTTACCATAGGTTTTGGTGCATTTGAGGTGCACTGCGCTTGGACTGGTGATGGGGCTCTATTAGAAATATTATATTTAAAATTCAGTTTATATACAGCCCTAATTGAAATAAAGGTTTTTTTGCTGAGACTTCAAATAGGTTTTGGAAACCTGCTACTTTGCCCCATGCGCATTAGTTTAAAAAACTACTGATTGCCAATTACTTTGGGACTTGCATCGGGTACAGCAAGCTAGCTTTAAGTTAGTGTTTCCCAACTATGCAACAGCTAACAAGCCATGTTTCGTGCTTGTTGTACAGTTATATTATTTACATTGCCACAGTGAATAGTGCTGGACTTCTGTAAAAATTATATCTAAAATGGAGCTTATCCGATGTTTGTGTGGGTGTGCTTTTTGTCCCCAATTCCCCAAACCTTCCCAGTCGAAACACATACCAAAGACTACCCATAGAAACATTAAATGCGCATTTTCAATATGAATGAGGTAAGGAGAACAGACCATAAAACTTGGCTTAAGAAAAGAAAAAATCTGACTGCATATGCCTCAGAAAGTGCTTAAGATTTTACTGCCGCTATATAAATAAAACAATTACATTCTCTAAACTATAATCTGCAGACCCTTCAGAGAAAAATCAAAGGGCTCTTATAAAATGTGCCCTTCATCCATTATGCAGTTGAATCTGAAAATCTTTTACATACAGAACGCCTTCTTATCAAACAAAGTACATTAACAAGCTTTGAATGAAGTTCCCAACAGGTGTTAGTTTTATTTGCTCCCCCTAATTATGGACTAAACAACTTCAAAGCAATGTTTTTTGTGTAAAACACCGAAGCTATCAATTTACTAGTAATTGGTTACATAGTTGAACCTGTTTATAATCACAGCTCACACAGCGTCCCCAAATAGTCCAATGTGTGCTTGCCTTTACTGTAAATTGTTCTTAAAGCAATAAATACACTGCAAAACATTCTTCCTACATATCCTAGAAATCAATTTTCATTAAATACAAACTGTACAAACAGGACAAACTTACCACACATAATTCCCAAGGCGGTACTAAAAACTGCCATATATCCAAAGTAAAATGATGTTTGAAACAATCCATACATTCTGTTTTTCAGAACAAACAAAAGGGAGAAAGTTAATTTACAGATCAGTATTAAGGTTTTCATATTGCTAACAGCTACCAACAAAACCAAAGTCAGGACAAAGTTGCAACACCCTACATAAATCTGTTACTGCATCGAGTCTCAATACACAATGCCATTGCTCAGAAGTAAAGTAGAAGTCAATACAAATGTATTAAGATCCCACACACAATTAAAATTAGACAAATGCCATTTTGATGTATATAAAAGGTCAGTGTCATTTGGAATCGTATTGTTATAAAAATAAATGCAGATCGGGTTTACATGATTTAAAATAAATAGGACGGGCACAGGAATTTATACTATTGGGTTATACACTGCCACCTAAAGGAGGATTGGACACTGGCAAAATGCAGTTCAGCCCAGGATAACCCCCCCTACTTCCATCATGCCTCAGTTAAGTGGCAATGCACTAGCTAGAACATGAACATAAACACAGAGGGGTGAGACCTGTGCCGCTCAATGACTGCAGAAAAAAAAAATTATTTAATAGCAATTACACAAGTCCTATTCAGAAACTGTTGGGACATCCAAAAGCAGTCCAGCTGGGGGGGCAGGAAACAACTTCACATTAACCCTAGGGCAGGGCTCAAAATGTCAAGTCCTGAGCTACTAGCCAGGCCTTAAGAGTTACTCGCCACCAGTCGCCCCACCTGACCCCTACCGTGCCCCGCCCTTAACTCCGCCAGGTCAGTGGTGTGACACAGAGAACAGTAACAATGCAGAGTGCAGAGGCCAGCGGTGTGATGCAGAGTACAGAGGCCAGCATTGTAATGCAGAAAAAAGCAATGTATCCTCCATGTCCCAGGTGTCCTGCTTCTCCCGTGCTGTCCTTCCAGCCAGTAGCAGCTCTGCAGTCTTCCTCCCAGCCTATG
>NW_017307021.1:759299-761991 GCF_000935625.1 Nanorana parkeri | reverse complement strand
CGCCGCTAATGGGGCCTGAAAGCGAGCTGCCGGGTGTACGAGGAGGCGTGGCCAGGGCCGAGGGAGAAGCGGCCCGGCCGTCGGAGGCTGCGGTGCCGCTCCAAGAAGCGGGTGGAGGAAACAGACAGCGATCGGCGCTGCCGAAGCGGCGGAAGTCCCCCCCCCTGGATTTCCACTCGCCCCCACGCAATTTTCACTCGCCAATTGCGAGGGGGCGAGTGGAAATTTTGAGCCCTGCCCTAGGGTGTGCTATGACAAACAACCTGAGACGCAGGGTCTGAACGGTACATAGACATGGGAAACTCTCCTATGAACAGAGGCTACTAGGAGATAGGAACTGCTGTTCAGCAAATTGTCTCTAAGGGGCAATTAGGGGAATGCACAGTATCATCCAGTGATGGGAGCAGTTATTTTCTGCAATGCAGAAAGGACTCGCGCCCCTTCTCGGTGCCAAAGAACCTTAACATCTTGGCAGTGTAACCGAGTCCGAACCGGGAGACCTGCTGAATGCGGGTTCCCACAAAGTAGAGGCAACCATCTGTTCTGGAAGGCCAGAAGGCAGCTCATGGGACGATAAAATCTCCCAGGAGGGAAAACTCCTGGATACAGGGCCCAGAGTTCTTACCAGCAACCCGAGGCCAAGACTGTAGAGACACTGACACTGGAAATGGCTGGGACAGGAGGAGAGGGTGGTAACGGAGATGTCTCCGAAAGTATGAAAAAGAAAGAAAAAGAAAGAAAAAGAAATCCCCATCAAAACAGAGGGAGTATATTTACCAAACCTTTGCCTAAGCTGTCTATCCCCCAAAAATGTCAGTAGACATTGGCAAGGTTGCTTGGCTTCTTTGCTTTTATACATTAGGTAACTAGTATACTGTAGATCTCACACTTGTGGCTGTCTTCCCTTTAGCAGAGGACTAAGTTACGAGTCAGGTAAGACTTGAACTTAGTCCTGCGACATCTCTTCCTGGCCCAGGCACACTGCTTGCCCTCCCCTTCACCTAGCTGGAATGCACAGCATATATACTGCCACTAATAAAGAACCTTCCTGTAACAAAAAGATAAAGCGACACTTACTTTGTTTTGAAAAAGTAGTAGTAAAAGGAGTACATGTAAACATAGATTGCGGTGGAAGCAGCCGAAAGAAAACTTGTCCATTGCCTGCAAACACAAATAAAGGCTCATTAGCATCCTTTTTTTGTCAAGATACACTAGAATCAGAAGTTACATAGCATTTCATAACAAAATAGACAACTTAACATCTAAAAATAATTAGTACTAAGTAGTTCATCTTGCCTGGGCCAACTAAATAAGCAGTTCATAAAGAGGCACATTTTTTATTAAAAACTACAATCATAACAAAGAAGTCTGAAAGGAAGATTTCCAAGATTGTCAAGTACATGTTCTTTTAAATAAGCTCCAGAAGATTCTAAACTAAAGCTGGCCCTATACTATGTGAATTTCGTCTTGTTCTTGAGGAACAGGCCACAATTCGCACATTATGTGCTGGCGTAGGCACCCTCTCAGACGGCATCCCTTAATCAGCTTATCGAAGGAGCCGGTTGGAAAATCTCCTAGCAGAGCCGGCAGCCAATGAACTGGTGGCTCTGTCCGGATATTCTAATAGCAGCAGGCGGCCACAATCAGAATACAGTGAAGACAGAGATTCCCCCATCAATGCTCATAAGCTGTTGGATTTTCTTCGCCTGCATGTTGAAGAAAATATTAGTGTATGGGCAGCTTTAATCTCCCTAAAGGAAACCTGTACTGATAGTGATACGGAGTAAGCAAATGCTGAGCTCCCAAAATACTAGTTACATGGCTGTTGCTGACTTCTCTATTTTCTAAGTCACGGCCCTAGCATTCTATCAGTGAGGTCTAAACTTCTGATCTGTAGACTTGTTCCTGGTCCAAAAGTACTGAAAAGTAATGAATCAGCTTGAAAGCCAGTCAATAAGCATTTTCAGAAGATGTCACCATGGGTAAAGTTCAGATAGCCTCTGCCCGAAAAAATAAACAATCAACCTGAATGACAGGTGACTACATTTTAACAGATCCATCATACACAGATATGTTCAATAATATATACAAAGTCACTTACCACCTATAATCCTCGGCATTTAGAAGGAAGTATGTACAAACAATAGTTACGCAGACAGTCACAATGCAAAGGATGACCAAAACCAACATCATAAAGCCATATACATAGTAGATCTTGTATGCCCAGAAAGAGGTAAATATGAAATACCTGGAATGGAAAACAAAACATCAAAAGTTGCTCTATAAAGTGCATGGCCTATTCGCCTGCCACAATCTACATACATAACCATTGACCATTCATCAATTGCTTGGTGTTGTGTAATTACACCTAGCCAGCCATCGTCTTTTATCGACACACTCACAAACAACGTGCACTCCTTAAGAGATGGTAAAAAAAAAAAAGTCAACTTACATTTCAATAAAAATGGATCCAAATGGTAGTATTCCACCAAGGCATACAATGACAGCTGGTTCCATGAACCTGTGAACAGAAAATAAATCATAGGCGATAAACAATTAGCAACAATTGGAAAATTGTTAATACATTCATTCTTCTTTACTGTGCAAATGAATGCTTGGTCATTTACAGGGCAAATATTCTTGGAATTAAAGGAATATGCCAGCACACCCCCCCCCCCCCCCAAAAACAAGA
>NW_017307021.1:724419-759275 GCF_000935625.1 Nanorana parkeri | reverse complement strand
GAACCCCCCCCCCCCCCCCAAAAAAAAAGTATGGGCGCTACCATTGATGAAAATACAGGAGCTCCCATTGTTGACTTGTTTTAGAGGTACAAATTCCAGGTGCATCATCCTCGTCATTCTGTGTCTGCATTAACACTTGGTGAGTTGCGGGCCCTGAACAAGCATGCAAGTGTGAAAGTCCAACTTCACTGCCTAGGTAATTTATCTGATCAATGACACACTAAATAGTGGATAAGAATAAAGAAGAAAGTTCCATATGAAAACCACCACTGCTGACCTTCTAAAAACAGTAGTAGATGCTGGAAATAGCAGCATTATTGCTCTCTAAGCAGAAAAAAAAAGTGAGCAATGGCAGCTCTGTTACTCATTTCCTAAAAGTTGCTCCTCACCCAAGAATACATGTTCAGTTTGTCTATGTCCCCCAGGCATTTATTTCTTCTTACATTTTGAATACGTGGATTTCTTTAAAGCAGGGGTCCACAAAGTAACAAACCTATAACAGTTCTGATTAAGGGGTGCAACAATATTCTAGATTTGTTAAAATCCTTTAGCTGCTTTTGTGTTGATAAAATCTTACCACTTTTTCTCTGGGATGGGTCGCGGAACTGCATTGACACGACAGGGGAAGTTGGGCTGTCCTGCCAAATTTCGACCAAGTATTGTTCCCACTAGGTTCAATGGAAGGATCACAAAGAAACAAATGCAGCATACAGCAACCTAGGACAGCAAAGTCACATGAATTACTAAGCAGTCATTCACAGTGAGATCAGGGCTACATTCATTCCAGGGGCACGCTGTACATTTCCGGTGGATCAATCACTGACAGCTACAGAGATTACCCTGCTCTTTCACTGTCACTGAATGGGTCTGCTGCCAATTACACCCACAAAATGTGTGAAGAGCATAAAAAAAAAAAACATGAACAATTGTCTGAAATAGTGGCAACACTTATGTATCCTGTTATTTTTTGATAAAGCATGGTTTAGGAATTGCAGCATCATCAGCTCCCTACTGCCACAATGTTAAAACATTCTCTGAGAGAGAATGCTTGTAAATTATTTGGTTAGGGAAGAGGGAAAGTCTTGATTTCCCTCTAAACTCCATAATGTTCTCTGCATACTATTGTTGTATATGCTAAATTTAAAGCTGGCATGTAACTTTTCTGAGGTCTTTCATTTGCAGTCAGTGAAAGTGGCTTCCAAGAATAAAATTTAGCAATCTGCAGCACTGTCTCTAAATTAAAAACATAAAAAGGACAAACTAATTGAATCTCAGAAAAATATTTTGTATAGGAATGAAAAGAAGATTCAACAGACCTAGAGAGGCATTTCCAATCCTGGTGCAGAAATTCTCACACGTTACACTTCGAATATAAACTGTATCTAACAAGTCAGAGCGGGCTTAATTTGTAAGCAGAGTGCCCATACACAATTACCTTGGACGGCATCCAGACATGTAAAATGCAGAGCTTAAGTTATGCCTTTCTTAGAAAAGGCAAATCCTTGGGTGACCCCAGTTAACATGCAAAGCAAAGCATGGTGCTTAGGTTGGACATGAAGTTGTGTACTTAAATGAAGAGAGGGATTAAGCGGAGCCACAGAACCAAAATGCAATCTTTAATGCAGGTGGAATGCCCTGATGTCAGCATTCCTGAAGCATGAATCAGATTACTACTAAGAAATGAAATATCGGTAAAACGCATGTTCAGCACATGTAAAAAAATTAGCTTCAGAACTTTGACAGGACAAGGGATTTGTGCTGGTATTATACTGAAGAAATGAAGATCCCCTACCACTCCAGTATGAAATGTGGATATAAAAACAAAAGATTTAAATCATCATATTCTGTGAACAGCACCATGTGTGCAAACATTCATTTCATTATTAATATGTGAATTCTTATAAAAGGAGTGCTGAACACGTACATTGGTGACCTTTCCAAACTTCTGTTTGAAAGTAATGAATCCATTATCACCTTTTACAATAGGCATAGAAGCTGCAGTGCACTTCCCATAAACCATCAAATGCTTATATAGAGTTATCAGCTCAGCAGTGTCATCTAGTGACACGACACCAGATTACAGAATAAGGCATGTTCCCAAATTGTAAGCAATCCAGAATAGCAAAACTGCCTGGCTCTAGTTCTAAAAACTTTGTTTTAGGATGTGATTAAGAACATAATATTGAGCATACCAAGCAAAATGAATCAACCCCAAATTATGACATGTATGCGACCACAAAAAACTCAAGCTGTACATCTCTACAGGAGTCTAAAAGCCAAAAAAATGGGAAGTTCACAATAAAAATTGAGTAAACTAATGTGATTTAAATTACTACTAGCGGTCAGTGAGCCACAGGACCAATTTTGCCGTTTCCCACTTCCAGCAGCTGATGTGGGGGGTCTGGATATCTTTAGCAAAAATGTATCTATATTGCACTCCCTTATCCCGGTTTATTGCTGGTGTTATAAATAAAACAAAGAATAATTTACTGTCCATATAAATGTGTTATTACCCATTTCAGCATTTTTTTTTTTTAATCGCTCATCTTGTAAATAGTATTCCAATACTAACAGATCTGTAATGTGACTGGATGGCTTTGACATAACTGGAGACCTCATCAGATGTAAAGACAAAAGTAAATCAATAACTGAAATGAAATGCACAAACCTCTCCTATGTCTCGCTTCTGCTACATGCAGTTACAAATATATAAAGCCCAATGTGACTGTGCCTTTAAAAGATAAATTAAAAAGCACACTGTAGAGCTAGCATGAACTTTGGTTTACACACCGGTGACAGCACCTTTAAAAATCTGCTTACTTACCATTGTTCCAAACGGGATTGCTCTGGAAGCATGATAATACATGGCAATGAAGTTGATGAAGAATGCTGTCCCACAAACCATTGCTGGGATTAGGAAAGCTCCAATGAACATTTGCTTTATCCACCGTCGACCTACAATGAAAGAATTGGAGCTGTGAGACCAGCAATTCACTAGCTACGCTAGATTACATTTAGCAGGTAGTGAAATGCAGAGTTTTCCCTCTTTGCTAGTCAAATGTGTTTTTGCTCTAAAATTGACAAAAGAGTGGGACAGTGCAAAAGATAACAGGGTAGGAAAGCACTGCAGGCTTGTAAATTGGCACAGAGGTTCAAGCTGGTAGATCTCTCAACACCAACAAGAACTACTTGTTTTTACGCTAATCATCACAGTGCAGGCATCCACAGGAATCTCCTCCTTAACTTAGCCAACCCACAGAGAAAAAAAATCCTATTTCCTCCACAGAGGGGGTGCTGGGTGCTCAAGCCCACAGAGATTTTCCCATTTTTGCAGAAATCGGTTTGCTATAGGAGCCCTTTTGAAGCCTGGAATCATTGCTAACATGGTCTGGTTAACCCCTATGTAGTTTGCTTGTCAAAATGAATGTTTAATGACTTGCTTCTATGGGGTTGTGCATGCTCACCCTTACTAAGGTCAAATGAAATAATCATGTTCCACCACAAACTATTTCATTAATCAATATTGCAGCTACTGATAGAAATGCCCATCAGGTAACCCAATTATGTAAATTGAAAGAAGAAAAAATAAAAGTACAGGGAGACTACGGTTGTACATATTAAATTATCTACAAATTCAACACTACGATCAGATGTTTGGGTAAATTGTATTTACAACCCCATATTATTTTGACCACAATAATCCAACTAAATACTGAAATATCCATACCATTTCTAAAATTGGCAAAGTGCTACAGGCAGATAGTAAATTGTGCACAGCCCCTGTAAAAAGGATCTCCACTACTGTATAAAATAAGAAATTATATCTTTGTGTAGGAACACGGGCAGCAATCCACTTCTAAGTCTCAAAAAAACCTAGAGCTGCAAACTCAGTTTTCTCCTTGGCCTTGAAGAAAATTCTGAGAGTGCAGTTTGTCGATTTAAATAGAACTTCAGCCAAAGACTGACATTTCTTAGAAGAACTTGAAAAAAATGAGAGTGCGGTCCTGTTACTTACAAAAAGGGTTCAAACTTCTGGGAGTCCAAAGCTTTACTACATAGAGCTGTAAGAATGACTTGAGCAGGGTTATATTTTATATGGGTGATGAGCAGGGCTTGAAAATTTTGGGGTGTCTCACCAGTCAGCATGACTGGACTATAGCCTTCCAATTTATGTTCACATTTCTTGGGGACAGATAGAGCTTTTTTTTGGTGGTATTCAATCACCACTGGGGTTTTTATGTTTTACTATATAATTGGCCATAGGCGACACTTTAAACACTGATCAGTTTAGTATTATTATCAGTGATTAATGGCCCTAAAATTATTGCTCACACTCAGACGTTCGCAGCCATATGTAACACAAAAAGCGTTTTCGCACGTAGGCACTCCCGACGCATGTTTGCATGTGTATGTGGGGGGACTTTAAAAAAAAAAGTTAGTGGTTTTTTGTATGCTTCTTTAATTTTTTTATTATTATTATTACATTTAACTTTATTGCTATCACATGGGGGCTAAGAAGCTCCCTATGCGATAGCCCATTTATATGACAGGTCCTCTTTATGGAGACATCAGGGGTCACCTAGGGACCCCCAGAGAAGCAGCTGAAGCCAAGGTCTGCTTCAGCAGCTTCTCACCGGCATCTGTAGCTGGGAATGACAGCAGAATGCAGAAGTGATGTAATATACATCACTTCCTGCATTCAGGGACTGGAGGGGAGGTCAGAGGGAGATTGTGTACCAATCTCCCGTCACAGAGCAGCCGTGCCGGTCCTGGCTGCACCGGGCACAGCGTATCTCGGGGCCGGCAGTGACATCGGTGGCTGAGGGGGTAAAACCGCAGCTAATACAAGTGATCGGGCGTCTCTAGAGATGCCCGATCGTTTGAATGTAAACCTCCCGGTCGGCCGTTTAATTACCCCTGGCCGGCCGGGAAGCTACTCGTCCGGCTCCGGCGTCCTCTGGATTTTTCAAGCCCTGGTGATTAGGGATAGAAATGGTGCATCTAAAAATAACCATGACAAAAGAAAAAACACACAGGCTGTGACAAAATACAGAAAGCCTTTACCTCCTTGTCTAGCATAGAGACTTCCTCCAAAGTAACCATTGACTGGGGATGTGGCAGCATAAACAAATATTGCAGTACTGAGCATTGATCCTCTCCTAGAAGAAAACCAAATTAAAAATAAAAGGATGTCATACACATATGCGAGAAAAACTGATTCATACGTACAAGTAGTAACACTGCATTGCTGTACATTGTGGACATTAAATTGATTAAAGTGATATATATAGTGAGTAGCTACCAATATAAAATGGGTGCTACAGAATGTAAAATGCACACAACAAGCGCTAAATAAATTAGGGATCTGAAGTCTCCTTAGAAGAACTCGTCTTGCATTTGTCAGTGGTGAAGAGGATCAGAATCCACAAACAAGGTACAAACGATGACAAACAGGCACAACATAAAACATTTTTACTGATGACATTCTAACATCAGAATGTGCCAACAACAATGTAGCATTACCCCGGGTCTTGTCTGTTTTGTTGTTTAGCAGTAGCAGCTATTGATATATTATAAAGGAACAAAGGAGGATGATCACATAGGTGACACTTTCAACCATTTTAACACTAAAACAAGGTCCATACTGTATCTTAATTAGCCAGAAAAGCCTAATCTGTGTGCCACTCTGATCAGAGTTTCACTTGGTTACAGCAATGCTCCACTCTCATTGGACAGGGAAAGGTTAGGGACAGATGGGGCGCTTAGTCGTGGAGTACTGTAACAAAGTACCCACCTCTGACCTAACCCTTCAGCCAGCCTAAGAGTGCCTAAGCAGCCAGCAAGTGCAATGTCACTAGACAGAAAAATTAAATATGGGCTGGGAAAGCTCTGGAAAAAAGGAATATCAAGCTCAGAGAGAGGAAAGGCTCTTTTGGACCGAATTTTTTTTTATTAAACACCTTGTTATGCCTGCCTTTTTATTTAATAAGTGCTCCTGCAAAGTTGCCATAATTAAAAAAGGATTTGTAAGGTATCACTATGTGCCTGCATAAACAATAATCACCAAAAATACAAGTAAAAATACTTCACGGGATATTCAAGTGCAATTTACAGGCTCCAGTAGCTAGGCAAATGCAAAGTGCTTTTAGGTGCATTACACTTCAAGCCTAGCTCAGTTTTAAATGCTTCCAAGATCTTTCTGAATTAATAAACAAGTTTCGCATTTTTAATGTCAAAGTATTGAAAGACCAGTTCAAACATAAGCCCGTGTACACAGACCCTAAAGGACAAGTCCACCCCAAACTGAAATCTCAAGCTGTATTCACAAAAGAAAGCATCTGGGAAACACATGCAAAGCTCTGGTGCCACCTTCTTGCCTGACTTAAAAACAGAAGATGCCGGCCGGGCTGAATGACTTCACTTGGGTGAGATATCAGGGACAACTTAACTGAGATCTCATGACTTTTGGCGATACTGTTCCGCAACAAACTGCCAGCATTTAACCAAAGTTGTGAAACCTGTTTTGGGTAAAATAAATGAAGCTTGGGAAATCTTCACTTATTGTGGTGAACTTGCCAGAAAGGTGGTCAATTTTACTGAAGATAAAGTGTAAAAAAAAAAAAAAGATCCTACTCACTCTGTGTACAGGTCTTCAACCATGGCCACAAGAATTACGATAAGAGAAACTGAGAAGATCTGAAATCCTGACCCGATAAGTGAGGAGAACATAAGAGGGTGACTGGAAGGTCTGAAAACATCCCCATGGACCTGTTTCCAGCCATACTCATCCCCTAGATCACGATCCTACATAAGAAGGAAAAAGGCATTTAAAAATGCAGACAAGATATAACATTTAAAATGCATTCCATATCACAAGCTGCTCAAATATAGAATGTTTCAATGGATAGAAACAAAACATTTCCTAGCAATGTAAACTGCCTCCTTAACCCTTTTGTAACCAGACGGCTTTGAAGCCTAGAGACCAAATTAAGCAATCGGTACGTATAGATTAACTTGACTATAAGCTTTATAACTAGTTTGCATATCTAAATGTTTACATTAGTTTAAAGTTGACCTTGCAGTGCAGTGCCAGGTCTGCATATATCACCTGCTGACAGTAGGTAAAAACATTCCCCCTAAAGTAAAAGATTTTATACTCACCTTATACTTGCATCCCACCGTGGTGCCTAGACAATGATGACAGTACGGTCTTTCTGGTGAGATCCTGGGAAATACAGAGAAGCCCAAATCTCACAAGAGGCGGCTCTTGCAAGGGACTGGAGTGTCTTGTAAGATCTAAGCTGCTCTGCATTGCCTAGACATCGTCTTGGAAGGATGATGATGTCACATGCAGCTATGCAGAAGATGGAGTAATGCAAGTATAAAATCTAACTTTTTACTTTTAGATCATCATAGGCAGGCGATTTATACAAGGGAAGGGGTCCAGGACAGTTTATGCTGACCTTTTATTGTACTACAAAGTCTACTCTAAGGCTATGTTCACACTATGCCTGGGCCAGACCCGGAGCAGACCTGCAAACACAGTGCATTTTTACAGCGATTTTGCAGCGTTCTAGTGCCGTTTGTTTTTTAGATTAAAATGGGCTTTCAGGTGCAGTCCAGTGCATTTGTATGTGTTTTTGAAGCGTTTCCATGCATTCCAGATCAGAGAAAATGAGACAAGCAATATTTTTTTTGTCTGGACCAGAACGACCTGCGCTGGTGTGAAGAGCCCAGAAATACCATAGGGATGCTTTTTTGGTCCGGGAAAAAACTGTTCAGGTCTGGACATGATCCGTACATGCCCTAAAGACATATAAGGCTTTTGCTCAACTGTTTTATTAACAAATGTTTTTTTAAATTATTATTATAGGCTGACAAATGCACAAAAATGGAAAAGAAAATGTATTTTATTTGAAAATGACAGTATAAAAACAGAACCTGCCGCCATTTTAAGCCTGCAATGGCAATCTTATTTTGTGAATGAAGCCTCTAGCCTGCATGTGGTATCCATTGCATAACTGTGATCACATGATGGGAAACCATTCTGATTACTAAGCAGGACAGTTAGTGATAGTCAGATCTGACAGGTAGCAGCTGTACAAAGTGTTCCCTTTGGGGAATGCCAATTCACAAAAAGCAGACATGAAGGTGTTTAAGACATTGCCACTTAAAAGGAGCAGCAAACCTCTGCAGGTATGGAACACAAGCACCTAGAGGTGCCTGCAAATACCTGCAGCAGCCTCCTAAATGCTCTAATGCTGAATGCCAGAGTGATCTGACAGGAAAAGTTTCAACACTTTTGCACAGTAACAGATCTAGGTGCTAAGCTCCACTCACACCACTTTGATGGACAGCCTCACTGGCCAACAGGAATATGTAGATGACAGGAAGGATTGGGTTTCAACACTATCAGGAATGGCCAAAGCTTTGCCTGTCAAATTGGCAAAGGATCGGGGTCTGACCAAAGGTCTTTGGAAGGTTGCTAAAAGTACACGCAGGTACTTTTAGGGCACTGCATTTTATACCTACAGCGGTTTGCCCCCTTCCTTCAGAGACAGATTTTATTTATTAGCGGCAACATTTAGGCAGCGCTTTTATATAGCAGCAACACTTTAGGCAGTGCTTTACATACTGCACCTTCACCTCAGTCCCTGCCCTCCAGGAGCTTGAAATCTATCATGCATACACACACTACTGACAATTTTTCTTCAGACAGGAGCCAGTTAACCTACCAGCATGTCTTGCGGGATTGAGTGGAAACTGGAGTACTCAGCTTCCAGTAACACAAGTTTCCTTGGCCTTTAAAATGTAAACAAACCGCGGGAGAACTAAGTGTCTTCATCAAAGTGTGCCCTGGGAATAACCATGTATGAGCAGTAACTAGGTTCTTCCTTTCATTCCAAACTTGATTGGTAGCTATGTGCAATTACAATTCTTCCTTCTACTACTATGGCAAATAAAACTCCTTCACCAATTTAAAACAGACTTAGACTCTAAGAATACTAATGATGGACATATGTAAAATAGTAAGACTTCCATGCAGTTTGCCATTGTGTACCAGTCGAAGTACAAAGACAAAGCTCTTACCATGTCATCCATTTCCTCCTCTTTGCTGTATCGGGCATAATCTTTCCTGAGGGTTCTCATAAGAATCATAGATACCAATCCCACCAAAAATATAACCATCATGAAAGAATTGAAGATTGAAAACCAGTGTATCTAGGGGGGGAAAAAAACCAACACCAAGATAAATACCAAAAGAAAGTAAGCATATGTATATAAATAAAATAAACCATGCAAATGATCAATTCATGCTTACAAATAACACTGCAGAGTACACATTAAGGCATTTTGTTTTAAGTTTTGGAAATAGAAAGGACGGGATTAGATCATGTCAGTAGTCTTGATGCATAGCTTGAGAGGATGTCCTTTCACTTCCTATTCCAGGGACAACACTGTTAGGAGATATGGCGGAGAGCCAATCTCTACAAAAGCAGACAGCAACATACATTGAAAAGAAAAATAAATAAATAACTGGAGCTAAAATTTAAAGTTAAACGAGGATGTTTAAATATTAACCCTTGCAGTGAGGCTACCCCTGCAGTGCAAGGGTTAACCACTCGTTATGTCCAGGGGCAAAAAAAAATAAAGAAGAAATACTCACCTGGCTTCTAGACTGGTCTCTGCTGCCTCCTCTTCGCTGGGCTTTGGCAGGCTAAGGACCCGTAACGTCATCATGCCTAATACAGGTCTATTAGACATGAAGATGCGGTGGGACATACCACAGCCAAAGCGGAGAAAAGTGAGCAGTCACAGGACTGCGGATCGGGTGAGTATTTCTTCTTTATTTTCACCCCAAAAGGAAAACTAGCAGTTAACCCTTGCAGCGCCGGGGTAACCCCACAGCAAGGATATTAAAAATCCCTGGAGTTCTTTAAGAAGAATTCAACATGTATGGCCCCTGTATTTAATTAGGATAAATGTGCCATAAAAGCCATGTACTAAATTGATAACCACACGCTAGACTACATAAAAACGTAAACAAAAGGTATGACTAGTAACACAAAGGCCACGTGTTAGTGTGTTACACTAGTAACAAAGGCCGTGTTCATAGTTTGCATTTGCGGAGTCAGTTTCTACTGTCCTGAGTCTAAAGGTGCCCATACCCTGCACGATTATCGTACGATAATCGTATGCGATCGGTTTTTCGTACGATAATCGAGCAGTGTGAACGGAGACGTGCAACCGTTTCTACTGTACGGTCGCACGTCTTCTGTCGAACCAGCATGTTCGAAAACCAGCCGGGAATCGTACGATACGCTGGTTAGAACGGTGCTCGGAAGATAAATGCTGAACGGGCCGGTGTGCGCACGCGCACACTGCCCGTTCAGCATTGCGGTCATCGGAAGCCCGCCCCTCAGGGGGGTGGGCTTGCGATGATCGAGAGTGCGATCTGCCTGTCCAAGATAGGCAGATCGTACGTTTTTTTAATCCCTTTACAACCATCGCAAGACTAAAGTCTTGCGATGGTTGTAGAGTGTATGGCCACCTTAAGGCACATACAAAAACAAAGTTTAGGAGGAGTGTAATAGAATATGGTGATTTCGGAGGGCCTTACCCTGTGCTGGAAAAATGAAGGGTCAAGGTATTTATCAAATCGATCTTCAAACCGAACATCAGATTTCTTCCATTTAACCTAAAAGAAGATATTCCGGATTAATCAGATTTGTGAAGATTGCATAGATGAAAGAATGACAAATGTTACAAAATATTCATGATGTTCACAAGCTAACCTACTAGAAAACATGCTTACGTATTCCAGGTAATAAATGCTATATACATTATACTATCAACCCAAACTGGTTTCCCTTTACTTATATGGTTGTTGAGGTATGCAGCTGCAGAGCACAAAAAGGTTATTCTAAGCCCCAATCGGGCAAACAGCTATGCTTTACTATCCACAAAATAGAGACCCGTGTACTAATAAATGGGAAATGATTGGATTTGGCAAACATCTCACCCAGTATTCCTGGGGGTATCGGGGGTTCATCTCATTAATTTGCTAAACTTATATAAAATCAGAAAATTTGAATAGGGTATTTCCAGCTTTGTGGAAAATGAGCCAAGGAATGGTTTCATCTTCTGTAACTCAGGTTACTTTCAGTAATGTACATCAACACACTTGGTCAATGGCTCAGTCATACGTTTTTGCAAGCTGACAGGTTCAGGGGATATCCTCTTTATACTTCCTTTATTACATGCTTGTTCCAGGGCAGCAACTCTGTAAGCAGTAAAGTTAAGACCAGGGTGACAGGCCTAGAGCATGCCACTCCAAAAAGGAGTTTGAAAAGCCAATTTAAACTGGTGACGTTTATACCAACACAGAGGATTGGAAGAAGTCTTTGGAGTGTATTTCCATTTGTGCTGTCAAAGTAAAGAAAACCCCTCTATATGTGTTATGTTTCCATTTGCACAGCATACCTAAAGATTTATTTATTTTTTAACTATATATTTTTTAGCTTTTAGTTTTTTTGGAGCAGGCATTTGGGCAGACTGCAGCTACACTTTGGGGCAGCTACTCTGAACAATTTTAAAAGGGAGAGTGGAGGGTCACAGTGGGGGCAGACTCGGGTGCCTCTCATTAACACACAAAGCAGAACACAAGGCATGTCTGAGATCCTTAACCCTTTGTTAGGACACAGCTAAAATCTAGTTTACAACTAATAAGATCTGCCAGCACAGTGCAGAGTTATTTATGGTAAACATGACCACCCCAGCCCCCACATTAAAGAAAAACCATGGGGTAACCTTTATTTCCCGTAGTTCTCTTTACGAACATCCTCCCGTGACCCAAAACTCTGTATATAGCAGGCTATTACCCGCTATGTGCGGAAAGCACCGCAGCCGGGACGGATCCCGACAATATTGTGGAGATCCACACCGTTGGCTGATTGACAGCTGGCTCAGCCTATCTAGAGGCAGAGCCAGCTATGCCCGCCCTCTCCCCCATCTGTCCCTCCAGTCAGAGCTGGAGGAGGGGGGAATCCCTCTGCAGGAAGATGATCGATAAGTGAGCAAGCAGCAATATGTGTTTGCCCACTTGCTGATCAATACAGCTGACGTTACAGTTTCAATGTCACACGTCGGCTCTAACTTTTGGGGATGAGTGTAATTCACTCACCCCATGGTTCTCCTTTAAAGCGTTCCTTTACCCAGATCTTTAAAATAACAACAAATACACCTTTAGAAATTTTTAATGATGACAATCTACAAAACAGATACTTCTAAATAATTGCCAGCTTTGTATTCTTTGCATACCTTATTTCTCCTTTCTTCCCCAGCCTTCTGGCAGTGGCTTTTTTAACTAAGGGCAGATTACTAGATCTCCCTTTACTTCCTGGAACTCTGGCACATGTGACTAGGACATGTGACCATGCCCATCATCTCGGGGGAGGAAAATGCCTTTCCCTGAGATCTCATGAGATTACAGATGAGATTTCCCAGCAATCCCCTGCTGATGTAACCTTCCCAAGATGCAATGCTTTGGCACATTACATCATTTATGCCAGAAGTGGACCAGGAAGTAGATACTCTATTTGTAAGTAAATGAAAGCGCTTTTAAATGCCCAACCGAAGAAATCCCATGATTTTCAATGACCCTGGTTCACACCTGAGCAGGAAAACGCCAAATGCCCGAAAAGGCACATGAGCTTCTTTGGGCAGATAAAAGCCCCAAGTAAGGAAATGCCCAAAAACACGCGGCAGAAGCATGTTGCACATTTTCGTGAGCGTTTTTGCACGTTTAAATGCATGTTTTTCCATTGCACGCAAGGTTTTATGAGCTGCCAGTCAAAACGAGCGTCTTCATGTACGTGCGGTGAAATGCGTATTAAAAATGTTCATAATGCGCAAATAACCGCATGCTGCGAACGTGAGTCCCCATAGACTCAATAGGAAAAAGGGGCAAATTGCGCTGATCTGCCCCAAAAAAAACCCTCATGTACTTTTTCCAGCTACAGGCTTGTGTTGAGGTTTTCAGTGCTCACAAATACGAGCCACAAATGCCGGTGGTGTAAACGGGGACTGACTTTGTGTTACTTTTACCTATTCACATAACATAACTTATAAAAAATAAATATTGCTGCTCACCTTTTACTTACTCTTTTCTGAAAACTCCAAAACTGAATTTTTCTTATTCCCTTTAATGTAAAGTGGACCTTTACCCCTTTTTACTAAAAATCACTGCAGCATGCAGCTCTGCATGCTGATTTAAAATCATATTACATTCATTAGTTAAACAAACCTGTTTTTTCACTGCTCAAAAACTCCTATTCGTTAACCAGGCCTAAGGCTCCATTCACACATCGCGTTTGCGGTTTCCACGTGGAAAACGTGCACATTTTAACATACGCGTGGATTCCGCATGTTTGCGGCTACTACTATAGCTGGAATGTGCGGAATCCGCAAAAAACGCCCAGAAACGCTTGGACTTTTTTGCGCAACACACATTTTCATACAGTGAGGACGTTGCACAGGTGTGAACCAGTTACACTGAAATGTATTTGTTTTTTTGTTTAGCGCACATCTGTGCAAACCGCTAATGTGTGACCGGAGCCTTAACCAAATACACAGTTGAAATACACTTTGTAAACTGTCACACTGGCCAAATTTTCTGCTGAGCCAGGTCATCCTGACATCCACTATTGTGGCATAATAGAGAATTCACAAGGACTTCCACATCCTCTGCTTTGCCTTTTTCTCCTGCACACATATTCATAGTGTTAAACGGACAGCACTGTGCAAAGCAACAAAGCCCTACTTAGCTACTTTACTCCTAGGATGTGTCCTACCCAATAACATCAAATAGTAAAGTATGTCACCAGCACACCAAGGTTAAACCTTCAAGAAGTGATCATTTTATTAATGCACACATCTTGTCACATAGCAACGTTTCGGGGCCACTCAGGATCCCTTCATGTCGTCATGCCTGATGAAGGGACCCTGAGTGGCCCAGAAACGTTGCTATGTGACAAGATGTGTGTAGCCAGGTGATCGTGTCAGGGAGAGGGAGCCATGGCTTCGTTTAGCGGGGGTCGTGACGGCGCCCCCCCTCAGTCCTGCGCCCGGGGGAAGTGACCCCCCCGCACCCCCGGTTGTTACGCCACTGGTGTGCATCATTAAAATGATCACTGCTTGAAGGTTTAACCTTGGTGTGCTGGTGACATACTTTACTACATGAATCTGAAGCGGCGCCATCCGCAGTCACTACAGAACCCACTACAAGGGACATACCAGTAAGGAGTGCAGTAGGATTCTTCTATTGAATAACATGTCACAAACACAAAGAGGTTCAAAAGGTTAAGATGCAAAAACTGGTCTTTGTCTGCTAAATGCGAGTCCTGTATTTGCTTAACAAACCCCGAACACTCAACTGAAAAAATATCAAGAAGTATTTGAGCTGTACAGTTTACTTACAGAGTAAGACATTTGAACCTTGGTATTGGGGACAAGCTTCACTTTGCCTTCACTGGTGAGATTTACATCTACAATACGATTTCCGTTAAAGCCAATTTCAAGCTTTTTATATGTCCAAAGATAATAATCTTCTCCATTTTCATCAGCCTCTCCAACAATACCTGCAATTAACAAGAGATGAACAATAAACTTGGGAGAACAAAATTCCAAAAGAACTGGTACAAAAGCTGAAAGACCTTGAGCAAACATACAAGCCAGCTCCATTCAGTATTCACAGCCAGCCTGCTTGTTTTATTCAGCACAAGGTGGAATATGCAGTAACCCATAGCAACCAGATTTCAGTTGTACATTGCCAACTTGGGATAAAGATACAGGGAAACTCACGGTAGGGCTTTTTCCACAAACTGTATAATGACATTGGCTGCCAATTTGACAACCACCTCCTGGTTGCTCAGTTTTACCTTAAATACAACTGCTAAGCTTGTATTGGTATTCTAGAGAAGAGACCTTTAGTGTAATTTAAAAAAAATGTAGGTTGTCAACTTTTTATATTTGTTAATTTATAAAATGTCACACACGTCAGTGTCCACCTTACCATTTATACCCTAAAAGCCGATACCCAAGTACTGCAGGGCCAATTAAACTAGCGGTCTGTTTCTGGGTTGTGTGATGAAATAGGAGTAGGAGTAGGGAATCCAAGCAGTGATACACCCACTGTATTAGCAGGAACTGACCCAGGCCCCAGTGCCAATCGCACAGCCACAAGGAAACTACTTCTAAAATTAGCAGTGTCCCAATGTTTCATGTACACCCTCTGTCAAATCATACCTCCATAAAGGTTAGTGTACATGGGTGTTTGTGAAGCATTCTGATGGATCTGGAGTGCAGTATTGGACTGTATGAAGGAGTGCACACTTGCATTTATAGTTGCTGTTGCCATTCACAGAGTTGACAACAATCCCACAAAAATGGGTGGGCATTTTTCTGTGAAGGGAAAAACATACATCTTTCATATTGCAACAGCTTTGGGCAACTTGTGTGCTGCCCCTTGCCTACCAAGACTTCCCACAGGACACGGTAAAATTTAAAAACGGGGAGGGGACATCCTGTAGAAAGAGGGACACATTGTAAATATGCATGAATATCATTTTTGGAAACTACTTAGAATTTCCTATTTTACAGCCTCTGAGCTCATTTTATTAATAGGGAATGCAATGTAAATGCATGGTATTCTTCATTTGAAAGCATACCATTTTGTGGCTGTATTAAATAATTAGTCCTATTCAAAAGTATGGGTACCCTTGATCAAAAAGCCAATTTCATACATTTTCTAAGTGCAATAAAGTCAACTCAACCCCTGTATGTAAACACTTACTCCTGCAAACCTGAAAGGACAATTATAATGTATTTGCTGAATTTAACCACTTCATGACTGAGGCCTTTTTTCCATTTTTTGTACCCATGTTATACTCCAAATTTTAGGCCTGAAAATTACTTAAAACCCCCCAACATTATATATTTTCAGAATGCCAAGACCATATAGAATAAAATGGTGGTAGTTGCAAATTTTTATGTTGCGCAATATTAGCGCAACTCCTTTTTAAACCCCAATATTTAGTGAAAAATCTAATTAAAATGCCCCAAAACACAAAATACCAATTTTTTTAATGAAATATAAAAGATGAGGTTACAACGAGTAAAACGATACCCAACATGCCCATGTTACAAATTGCGTGCATCCGTAAAACGGCGAAAAACCCCAGTACCCCAAAAAGTCCATAGAAGACGCTTTAAAAGCCCCCACAGGTCATCAATTTAGAGATACCCCAAAATACTGGCCCTAGAATTATTGCTCTCACTCTGGCGTGCGCGGCGATACCCAACATGTGTAGCGCGTTCGTCGTTTTTATACGTAGGCGCACCCGACGCGTGTTTACGTGGCGACGCGCGTGCTCGCGGGGGACTTTTTAATTTTTTTATTATTAGATTTATTTTATTTAAATTTAATTTGAAAAACTTTTTTACTTTACTTTGACTGCTATCACATGGGGGGGCTTACAAGCCCCCCCATGTGATAGCAGATGGTGGTGACAGGTACTCTTTAAGGTGATGCTGGGGGTCCAAAAGACCCCCAGTGTCACCTTTACACTGGAAATAAGCTATTGAAGTGCAGATCGCACTTCAATAGCTTATAGCTGGGCTGCAGGAGCCCAGAACTGACAGCCCAGGGACCGGAAGTGATGCAATCTGCATCGCTCCCGGTCCCATAGAACGGGGAGGGGATCGATGAACGGAAGTTCGTCGACCTCCTCCCCAGCTCCCCGCGGACACCAAGATCGCCGGTCCCGGGCCCGTAGGAGGGGCAACGGAGCCCGGGAAGCACGGCGGGGGTGTCCGGCGGGGGGGGGGGCGGCCCCTTCTTCGGGACGCAGAAGCGATCTGGCGACAGGTAAGTCGCCAGGATCGCTTCTGTTGTAAAGCCGACAGTCGGCTCTACAAGTTTAAACAGAGTCCCGGCGGCAAAAGTCGCCGGGAGTCTGTTTAAACAGCCCCGATGCTGGCGACGTACACTGTACGTCGTCAGTCACGAAGGGGTTAAAGGTTAAGTGCAGTTTAAACCTTTATCCTGACATATAGTAACCCAGCTGCCACAGATGTATACTTTGCTTGATGCAATGGACCTGGCCACCTGTATTTGTTTACATCCAGAATGGCAAGCCTGACTGTTGTGGCTGTGCATTACATACCAATAGACTTCTATGGGGCAGTGTCCCAAGACCAGAAATTAAGGGAGACAGGCCTTACCAGAGGTCACTGCTGCCAGGATTGAGGCAAATATATTAAACAAAATAGTTTGCGCTGGAAGTAGGTATGTCGGCACCAGCCGCAACAATGTATGTATAGATGTAAAATGGAAGGCTTGTATGTTGCGCTCGGTTCAAAATCTATTTGGTTTGTCCGTGATATATCATCAAAACAATAGTTTATATAAATCGATGTGGTGAAAGGTGATAATACAATTAAATGAACACAATCTATAAAAAAAAAACTAATGTGTATATACTAAATGTGGATGTGTGATCACAAATGCTAATAAATAAAGTATGTGAAAAAACTGAGTGATGGCTTTTAAGCGGAAGTGACTTGAAAAGTATCAAAAAGTGCTAAATAGCCGTGTCTAGTATAAACTGTGAACCCAAAGGCGCACAGTGAAATTGGTGCAAAAAAATGGATTGTGGACTGCCGTCTAAGTGAAATCTACCTATGAATTATTGTGCCAGACAATAAAACAGTGAGATGGTGATCTAGAGCGGAACTACAAGTTGTCCATCATATTTGAAAGATGTAATCATATACAAGCAATCTGCGGTAGTGGAGCGGAGCCACTCAAGGTGAAAGATGAATAAATCCTTAACTCAAAAGGAAAAAATATGTTTTTCGACAAAAAACGATAAACGATAAAACGATAAACGATAAACAACAAATCGATGTCAGTGGAGCGGAGCCACTCAAACCATAACCGTTCTAAAACGGGAGGCATAAAAAGAAAAAATTTATATGGATTACAAACAGAGTCTCATCTATAGTCTACTTCTCTGTTATTGGAAATGTTAGTTGGATTCAGGAAAGCAAAAATAGTAACAGTAGTGAGGCTGCAGTCTGAATGTTTCTATGCTCCGGCACGGAGCTGCTGCAGTAAGTTGATGGTTGCTTCTCTTCCACAATTACCCAGTCATTCGCCGCTGTAGTGGCGGCTGAGCCAGCCCACCAGGTGAAATAGATAGCGGGATCAGACAGTATAATATAGAGGGAAGAAAAAGGAGGATTGAGGCAAGTATGCATTCGTAGAGGGGAAGGGTGGGTTAGGTTAGGGAAAAAAGGCAAAAGATAAGTACACTTAAATTTTAAAATGCACTTATCCTTAACAGATTTTTAAAAATCCAATTGGCGGCCGATGTAAAAGATCAGGAACCATTCCAGTTCCAATCTCTACCTATTAGGAAGTAGTGGCATGGATTCATCTGTATATAAATGGCACTGGGGGAGTGGAGCTTCTCTCTCCTGCTGAACAGCTCCATGTGGATAGAGGTTTTGTCTAGAGGTGCACCAAAATGAAAATTTCAAAACCGAAACGAAACCGAAATAAATTTTTTTTTTAAAAAGGTCAGCCCGAAACGGAAACATTTTTTATTAAATATTTTCAGGGCTTCAGGGAAATATTGGGGGTCTAAAACAGACCCCTGTTATTTCCCTTTTAAAATAGAAAAAGAGATTGAGGACACAGCCCTCTCTCTCTTTTTCTGCAGCCCGTTATAAATGAACAGGAATCCTCTATATTGAGTGTTCCTGTTCATTCATAACATGAGGACAGAGTGTGTTTACTATAACCACAATCATGAATGAACAGGAGGGTAAAGTAGATCACTTCCCATTCGTTCATAATTGAGGATATAGTAACCTACCATGTCCTCAATGATTTACAAACACTCACCAATCACTGATTGCTGAGTGTTTGTACCTCGC
Organism: Nanorana parkeri; assembly: GCF_000935625.1. Taxonomy (NCBI): domain Eukaryota; kingdom Metazoa; phylum Chordata; class Amphibia; order Anura; family Dicroglossidae; genus Nanorana; species Nanorana parkeri. The sequence continues at coordinate 740,273 of NW_017307021.1, read as the reverse complement.
TCTGATTCCCAACACGCTGTCACAGGAGGCTGAGCGAGTGGAGCTCAGCCTCCTGTGACAGCGCTGGCTGTCTCCGCCCACACTGATCTCTTCTGATCTGTGACAGGAGGCTGAGCGGTGCGGGAGGAGAGATGCCGGCCGCTCACGGCGCTCTCCTCCCGCAGCGCTCGGCCGCCTGTGGCAGTTTCTCTCCTCCCCGCTGGGACACAGAGCAGCACCCAGCGGGGAGGAGAGAAAGAAAGGATGCATCGCTGTATCGGCCTGAAAATGGCAGTTATGTTTCGGCGGCCAATATATCGGTGCATCCCTAGTTTTGTCAACCCGTATTAAACTCTCTCCCATTCTTTTTTTTTTTTAATAGGACAGCGTTCATTTGTATGTGTGCAAGTGTCTTTACCCAGGATTGGACCATTTTGAGGGTCTGCTAACAAGCAGAGAAGACTGGGAAGTGGATGAGTTTTCGGTCTTTGGATATTGACTAATTGTATCCGTCTTGTAAGTGCAACTCTGCAATTTTACAGTGGCATGTTGAAGGTTTAATTACAAATGAATACTTGGTATTAAAATCTTTGCTTTATACAGCAATGCAATGCAGATTGCCATTCTTAATAAAGGGGAGAAGTCTTAAATGCATTGGATGGTAGATTCTCAATCACGATACAGACAGCAATAAAAAAACTGCACAGGTTTTTACTTCCAGTCCCAATGACCAGGAAAGGAAATAAGGACAGTTCTCAACACTAACCCATTATTTCCACTCTCCCTGACTCTATTCAAAATAAACATTTTTTTTTTTTTTTAAACACGATTTTTCCTGTTAATAGCTAGCCACGTACAGCTCTTTTCCTCTTGTTAAGCCTGCAGACTGAACAAGAGAAAATGAATCGATTCTCCTCTCTGCTAAAAAACCTGGAAAGAAGAAACTCCACTGCTGGCTATTGAATTCAACTTTAATACAATGTCACTGCCCAACAATGACTTGAATCTGATAGGATGCAGTCAACTGTTTGTCCTATAATTTGGCACCCAGCTCAGTTCATTTTTAAATTGACTTGTGGTGCTTAAAGGGCCACCAATGGTTGACATTTCGGCTGATTTAGCCAACTTTGAGCTGTCTGTGGCCAGTTAGAAAATGCAATTTTTTTCCCCAAGCATGAAAGTGAAGTGTGGCTATAATTAAAATCAGCCATGAACTACTTCAACTACTTGAAAAAAAATAAAAGGTTTTAGAATGGCCTTTACAATCCTCAGGCATAAATAACATTTAAAATATAACATAAAAATATGTGTGTACATGTCAAACATGAGTGCATGAGAGATGACCTAAGGATATTTCTAATCTAGAAACATTCTACAAGAATAGGAAGACTGTCTTCAAGTGAGAGCAGAAAGAATGTTTGTAGGTTTAAGAACATGCCTGAAGTGGTGTACTGACAGAGTTCCCAAACTTTTATACACATCACATTTTCTTTTTCCAATCTATTAAATTTAGCAAACAGTAATTTCGTATTAAAAACATGAGATTTTTGACTTACTGCAAAATCATTTTCTCCGAGTACATTAAAGGTCCCAAGCTGTAGATCAACATAACATGCAAGCTTGTGCCTAAACTATTCAATACAACTGTACAAGGTTTGATATTAATGTGATTAATAAAGTAGTGACCCTTAAACTGCTCATCACCATCTCTTAGGATTTCATTATGTCATGTCCTCCAATATACCTTCCTACCACAAGTCTATGGCCACTAAATAAGGTGAATACAGATGCATACAACATTTGACAGCACTGGTTTGCACAAAGTAGTTCTCTTTAATTATATACTAGAAAAGCCTAGATCCATACCCCATATTGGTAAGTCATCTATGTACATCTGGTACCAGTAGTGATTCTTTATTGCGTAAACAAATGCATCTTTCTTTGCCTTGTCCAACTCTATGTCACAATATGTTGCCTGCATGACATCATCTGTGTAAAAAGAAAGACAACAAATTTCCATTAAAAACACATCTTTTCTGAGTACAGACTGAACAATCGAGTTTACCCCAAAGTTTAAGTTTTTTAAATGTTTACATACCTGCAGTGTGAACATTCAATATTTATTAGGCATTACTTTTAAAAATGCAACCGATCTGAGCCCCACACATGTTTACAGTGTAGATTAGATGATTTCACTGAACATGTCCTACCTAAAATGGCACTATAGTCATTATGCCCATGAACAGACATCTACTCTTGCTTTTGCAGTACTTCTCTCTAATTTTAAAAATTTTAAGAAATGTGTAAACAATTGTGCCCTCTATGAAGATATGTATTTGTTACTGCCCTGCACCACAATCTCTGCTGTGCTGCAGGGAAGCTGGCACTGGCAGAATGTTCTGAATCCAACACTTCTGGGAGTGGCAGATTCTTGGTCCCCAGGGCGCATTTTGGTTCTTTCCATCAGCTCCTTGATACTACAAGACACAGTTGTGACATAGGGGCTGGTGGCAGAAAATGCACTGCATGGTGGGGGTCCAAAAACATTGCGCTCCTAAGTGGCGGAATCAGAAGATCCTTCTAGGAGCAGCTTCTCTGCAATACAGCACTAACCAATGGCACAGGCAGGGATTCCAATGTGCCAGTGTTTGACAGGCTCTCTGTAACTTGGCTGAGTCTTATGGAAGTGTAAAAGTTGGACACTTATTTTGGTACTCCCACGAAATGATTCATATATTTATAATAAATCTTTTATATGTTTGTGCAATATACATTTTTGTATAGGCAGAGATGATGGAGTCAAAGATCAGATCGATCAGTTATTTTGTATATGGATTTCATTTCAACCTTGAAGTCTTAGCATTGTAAGGGTTAATTGTTGTGCATTTGCAGTTCATAACACTTGTAATTGCAGCTACAATGTGTGAATATCTTTGATGGTGTACATCCTGCTGCTTGGATTACAACCAAAGGTCAGGCACGTTTAACACTACCTCTGTATCTGTGCGCGATGGGTGGCTTCCCTCTCAATATGAAAGTGAATATACAGTGTTTCCCTGAAAATAAGACACTGTGTTATTTTATTTTTTTTCATGAAAAAAGACACTAGGTCCTATTTTGCGGGCGGGCAGGGGGCGTGTTGTGTGGGTGGGGAGGAGGGAGCTGCAGCCGCTCTTAACATGTAAAAATCAATTACAGTGCAGCTACCCCGGAAGTAGGATCTAGCGCTATGTTCAGGGATTTCTGGAATATAAGACCTACCCCTAACTAGGTCTTATTTTCGGGGTAGGTCTTATATTACAGAAATCCCTGAAGATAGCGCTAGGTCTTACTTTCAGGGTAGGTCTTACTTTCGAGAAAACACGGTACCACCAACAGCAATCATCACTGTATCATGAAATTCATGATGAGACATTAGACATAATATTTTCTTTAAAATCAACAGTTTATTTTTATCACATAACTCCTGCCCATAACTACATTTTATCCATAACTTAACCATACATTTACCCCAAAAACCTCAGAAAAAGGACATATACTCACCTCTAAATTTAATATCTAAACCGCTAAATTCTAATTCAACTCCTTGCAGAGCTTCTCCTAATGTTTCATGATAGTGGCTAATACTTTTCTTTAATCCAACACAGAAGGGAAGGGAGAAGTATTTGTATGTCTCTTGACGATTGTGGTATGGTCCTACTGTGTTCATCCATAAAACCACCTCCTCTTTTTCCTGATACTGCAGACAAAACAAACGAGATTGATAAGATGCATATCCACAAAAATGTCTGGCACAAATGGTAATGTAAAGGAAATCTTATTCGTTCAGTTCTAGGTACATTTAGAATAAGCAAAAATCAGAAGACATTTGGGTCTAAAGAGGGTGTTTGATTTCCAAACAACCCACATGGGGTTCCACTGAAATCGTCACAAAACAATGGTCTGCATGTCAGAAGAGGGCCTTTACTACAAGTAACCCAACAATACTTTCTATAAGTCCGTGTACCTGCACTATAGGCAATTATACTGGTGCTATATATTAGGGATGCACCAGGGGGAGGAGAGAAACTGCCACAGGTGGCCGAGCGCTGTGAGCGGCCGGTGTCTCTCCTCCCACACTGCTCAGCCTCCTGCCACAGATCGGAAGAGTGGTGAGTAGACGGAGACAGCCAGCGCTGTCACAGCAGGCTGAGCTCCGCTCGCTCAGCCTCCTGTGACAGCTGTCAGGGAGGAGAGTGAGTACAATGTTTGTACATAATTGAGGACATAGTATTTTTACTATAGGCTCAATTATGAATGAATGGGATGTGATCTACATCACCTCCTGATCATTCATGATTGTGGTTATAGTAAACACACTCCTCATGTTATGAATGAACAGGAACACTCAGTATAGAGGCTTCCTGTTCATTTATGACAGGGGCTGCAGAAAAACATTGGAGGACTCTTTTTCTATTTTACAAGGGAACTATCAGAGGTCTGTTTAGACTCCCAATATTTCCCCAAAGCCCCTAAAAGTAAAGTAAAAAATAAAAATATTTAATAAAAATGAAATAGAAATAAAATTTTACATTTGTTTTGAAAAAGTTATAATAAAAAAATAAAAAAAACTTTGTTACGGTCTGACATTTCTTTCATTTCGGTGCACCTCTACTATATATGTTGGCACACCTGAAAAGCTATTTCAGACTGTAATGCCTCCTTATTACCATGAGGATCCCATCACGTTGTTGGGGTGCCATTGTTTTGCTGTAACATACTTAGAGCCTGTGTTGACAGAATTCAATGGTCAAAGGAAAATATTTAGAATTCATTGCAGGTGCAGTTTACCTGCATTGTAAATGCTTCAAATGCTTTTGTATTGCCATAGACTTATGGATATTGAAACATTTCTGAAGCAAACAAAAGTCTGTTGACACTGGCCCTTATGGGGCAACTTTAAGAATTGGCATTCCATGCCATCTACTGGTGGACACCAATTCATACAGCAGCTTCCGCTGTTTCATTTACCTGTAAATAGACACCTAAGCCCTTGTTCCCACCAAATGCAGAGCAGATCTGCATGAGTTTCTGCACACGCAGTGCAGTGGGTTGTGCCGCGTTTTTGATGCGTTCCGGGCCGTTTTTGGTCATTTAAAATGGGCTTTCAGTGCGTTCCAGGCGTTTTTGATGCATTCGAGAGCAGGTAAAATAGGGCCTGCTGCAGTTTTTTTCCCTGCTCTGGAACTGAACGCTGCAATGTGAACTGGAGCTAAAAATACCATTGGAATACATTGGACGTAGTTTTGCTCCGGTCTGTAACTGCACTGCACCTGCTCCGCGCTTGGTGTGAACAAGGCCTAAGGGTAGCAAATGCAGCCATAATGCTAATTTTCAGATCACATGAAGCCCATGTCCTCTCGCCCCTAAACCCTGATTTTAACATCTGTCCTCCCCTCCTATTGGCCCATGTCACAATGACCATTTTATAGCAGCACTATGTAGCTGTTCCCTCTACTTAGTGTGATAGGTCAGTGAAAGGCTTGTATCTCAGAAATTCAAAGAGGATCATTCTCAGATGAAGTTACAGCCAGCTTCACATTATTTACACAAGTTAAGCGGATTAAATCCTAAAATTACACAATATACTGTGGTTGGGAGCTATAGCTGAAGAGTATGTTTGGAAGAAGAAGCAAGATTTCAAAGTACATGTAAAACTCAACAATGATCTTCTCTTATTTGCTCCCTACAGGCCTGCTAAATATTCCAATTAAAACGTGTTTTGCTGAATCTGTTCTGAAAGTGTAAAAAACACCTATTGATTTTACCAGAAATCCAGTTAGACAATAACTCCCTGTGTTCTCTGCCTGTTATGGAGATGAAGAGGAGGGAGAAGATGAGAAGTATGTGTTTTGTAATAAAGCAGAAAGGAACTTGCATTGTGTTTAAAAGGGATACGACATGGGGAATGTGCTATGTATTTCAGAGATACACTAAAAAGCTTTCAACCAATGATGTCATGGCATACGCTTTAAGTTACAAAAACAGATTGCACTGTTCAGAGAATTTATAGAATAGCAAGATAAAGCTCATAAAAGCTGGTATTTGGACTTCCAGCTTTGACTATTATGAAGAGGAAGGTGGGCAGTTTAGTTTCATATACAGGCAGTCCCCGAGTTACATACATCCGACTTCTACTTACAAACGGAGGCTATTACTGTACAGCAGGGGTAGTTGTTACTGACGAGGAGTGCCTGCCTTTTTGGGTCTGGTTTGTAGTGCTGTACGTACATTACAGGAAGTTGACTCTTGTTAGACATGCAGACGAGGGGTGTCCACCTCTTCTTCCGGGTCACAGAGGTTTTTACAGCTGCCTGTATCCTCATTAGAAAGATTTAATCTCACTTCCTGTCCTTGAGACAACAGGAAGTGAAAGTAAATCTATCCCTTGTAGAGGAAATTCACTCCTGTAAGAGTGATCATGGGAAAAAGGCGTCTCCACTGAAGCTTTATCACCAATCCTTGTTTCCACGCCAACCCAAAATGTTCAATATCCAGTTGTCACAGGGACAGAAAGTGAGGTGAAATCTTCTGAACAGGGGCACACACACAGCAAAACAAACTTTACAGTTCCCTATGCTATCCAAAACGGAAAAAAAATTTTGGCTGGATTTTACACTTAAAAAGTTACCTGTTCCAACTTACATAGCCTTTGATGTCACTTTAGGAACAAACCTACAGTCCGTATCTTGTTCGAAACCCGGGGACTGCCTGTAAATACATCTACGGGAGTATAAATGCACAAGAGTTTGACTTTAACCCTTCTGGCTTTCCTATTCAGAAGACTTTCATCACCCGCTGTGTACATGGGCCGCCTGCCCTTCCACTATTTATAGTAAAACTTCAGGTAAAAACACACAAGTCATTAATAAATGTGTGACATAGAAATGGGTTGTCCCCACCTACTGCAACTATGGGAATGCTGGAACAAAAGAGGAAAACCAAATAGGATTTGACGCAAGATGATCACACCTTAAAAGTATAAAGAATAAAGCATATTGATGTCTACAATTGCCAGTACAGTAAGTGACACTCTTTTTGGCTGAAAACTGAAAGACAAAAAGGTAATTGAACTGAATCCTGACAGAATAGCTGTAATTCAATCTCCTGCAGTATGTGAACAGTAAGAGTAAACAAATCTGTCTGCTATTGTAATCCATGTGAATGAATCAAGTTCTCACATCACTAGTATACGTCAAGCAGGAGAAAGTCACATTAATGCATTATGAGCATTGTACTACATGCATCAGTCAAGACTTTCTACATCACAATCAAGGATGAAAGGAACGGGTACAGCGGCTGCAATGCTTTCTTCCCCTTATCACTTTTTTTGTGCTGTATGGATAACATTAAAGTAGGACTCCAAGCAAACAGCCAAATACATTGCTGAAATACATCTATTTACATGTTAAAGCAGTTGTAATTCTGTACAGCCAGCCTTGTGACTTATACGTCACACTACTCAGCCTGGCAGGTCGCACACATTTGATGGTTCAGCGATCTGGCTTTCAATGCCACCACTCTGCTCATTACACAAATAAGTATGATCACCTCTGGCCAATTAGCAGGATGCTGGTCCAGAAAGGGGGTGAAGCTGCAACCAAAATGATCTTCCTGGCTGTGTTTTGTAACAGAGGTGTGCAAATTCCAGATTTCACTGAACAAGTTGAAAAAATAAAATGGTAAACATGCATGTAATTCACCCATGTGTGTTAGACGTTTGCCTGGCATACCACTTTAAATTAAACCCTTCCAAAAAAACACTAAAGGGGCTGATGTATAAATGTTCCACCCATTCCCACCACTAGATGAATCCAGGGAGCAGAAGACAATTCTTGTGTTCCTTGGCTCCATCTATTGGCAGGGGATGGTGTGTGAAGAGCATTTCCCAGATGCTGAACATAATTGTTATACAGCAACCCCAATTGGTGTGACCTCTGGAACAAAGATCTTCTAACTCCTTTATTCATGGTATCTGTTTGCTATGTAAACTTTTATTTACCCAACAGTAGGATGACTGCTACACAAGTGATATTGTTATTTATTGCTAATGGAAACATCACTTTACATTTCTGATTATCTTTGCAAAATTATTCAAATATCACTTCCGGTTAGTGAAGGAGGTGTTCTGTGCCTTATTTTCTACACAAATGGCTGGCTTACTGCTTTTCATCATATATTCATAGCAAACACCATCGCACTTAGGACTTACGGTATATTATTAAGAATGGTCTGTCTTCATGTCTACAGAGCAGAAGCAAGCATGAATCAGCAATAATGTGGGGGAACTTCCTTACCATATGGATTAGTGACCAGGAAAACTGGTATTTCAGGCTTTAGGTGAATGTGGGTGAGGTGACTTCCTTACTACATTCTTTTATCTCTTGGGGACGGCAGCGACAACAATTCTGTACTTGAAACCCCATGAATCTGTCCTGGCAATTAACTGGAAGTCTTGTTCTGTTATTTTCTACCTTTGTTACCTATCATCAGGCAACAGTTTACCTTACTGAGTTCCCTGGAATCTACTGCAACCAGAACCCAGAAAGCACTTCACATCATCCCCGTGTGTGCACCTCCTGAAATCTCTTTATTCTTCTTTCTCCATCAACATTCACATTCAGACTACAAGCAATGTCCTCATATCACCAAAACAATAGACTGGGGTGGATGGGTGCAGTGCAGCAATGATAAAATGAGGTACCGAGCAGTTGGGCCACGCTCCATGAATACATTTCAAGATTTAAAGCGTATCTAAACCCAAAAAACAAAATGGAATAGTTTGCAGTTCGTCAGTCTCAGATGGGGTGAATCCATTACTTTTGTGTTTTTTAGGCTTTTCTTTTCATCTGCAATTATTACGAATAACATACCACGTACGTCCCTACATGTCTACGCTTTTTTCTCTATAATAACTATCCATAGTTCCCAGAAGTGGGACTGATACCACTGCTTGGGATTTAAGTGCAGTACAAGCAGCAGTGGGAGCTCACGGTTACTTTTAGGAGGATCGACAGGTATCTAGCCAATACTTTTATGCAATATCTACATAGTTATTTTCTTTTTTTTTTAAATATATGCCGGTAAACAGAAAATCAATTGAAACAAGTGCACTACTGTTTGTGTTTGTGACATCTGCTCTATTCTGACCTCTTCTCCCGCTGATTGGCCGATTGGATGATTGGATGATGACAGGGATCCGCTCCTGACTGGTGAGGAAGCCTGTCAATCATCCAATCGACCAATCAGCGGGAGAAGAGGTCAGAATGGAGCAGATGAAAGAGGAGGTCGCGGCCATCTTGCTTAATTGAAGACGCGATGGAGGTCTTGTGTGCGGCGGATTCGGGTCCCTGAAGATGGCGGACGCGGCACAGGTACTCGTTTTATGTATTGGGAGTATTTGCACGAGTACGAGTACTCATGCAAATACTCGGTATCACCGCCGATACCGATGCTTGTATCGGTATCTGTGCATCCCTACTTTTAATGGTTAACAAACCAAAAATGAGTTCGTTGTCAGACCCCATTCATACCTAGGTGACAGCGTTTTCGCGTGCACATGCGCTGTTTCGATGCACAATTTTGCTCATTTTTGTGCGCATTTTTGCGCACGTACATAAAGTTACATGTTTTTGTGAGCAGATCATGACACATTGAGGTTTCCAAGCATTTCCTATTGGTTCTTGGCGAACAAAAATATTTGCTGTAACCTTCCAGAAAGAAGTTCATGTACTTTTTCCAGCGACAAGCATTTTCATACGCGCGGCGCTACACTCCGGTGTGAACAGGGGCTATAGGAATAAATGGGATTTCTTGCCTTCAACGTTGGACAAATAAGCATGACAAAGCGCCTTCAAAAAGGTATTTTTAAATGCAACAGATAACAGTACCTGATTTATCTTCATTGCAACCTCCTGTAGTCCCCTGCATCACAATACTCAGACTAGTAGGTGGATAGGGGAACACTAGGAGCCAATTAGACTACTGGATGCATACACATTGGCAGGAAACAAGCTAACAGGAGAAAAAAGGTTAGCAGAGGGATGACCCTCAACGCTGTGATGCTACTCCTTTTTTTGTCCAATCACCAGGAAAGGGTATTCTTTGAGCAATGGAGTCAAGGATCTAGGTGCACCATCTGGCAGGAGTGCATGGAGTACAAACCTGGCTGCATGGACTTACAAATCCCTTGGCAGGTAAACAGTTTCCGTATATGTATTACAGGTGTGTAGTTAGGTACATGGGAAGAACTGAAGTGGTAGAAGAATTTGTGACATCATCAAGCGATTATTGGTGCAATGTGATTAAGCAATACCCAATAATTATACCCAAAAACGATATACTAAATAGTAATAATACTATTAATAATAATAGTACTATATAGTATTAGTACAGTATACACACCTAATTTTATGAGAAATCAACATGAAGGAAAAAATATTAACATGTAACTGCCTACGAAAAAAAAAAAGCATAGCATTTCAGAATATGTCACTGGGAAAAGCCGATACGGCAGAAAGGATGAGTGTTATCAGGCATCACAGTAATTTATTGCTCCCCATCAATCTGTTTAAATGGAAACTGCAACTATGCAATTGTAACAGCTGGGACAGTTGTACAGAGATGAAATCAAGTTAATGTCTAATAACATTTTTACCTCCCGGTTTCAAAGCTCTGCAACAAATCAGTTCACTTTACATTGACTTTGTGACTGTTGCCTTGTTATTTATGGTTTCTATAAAGCTTTTGGATTCACAAGATCTGTCCTACCCAGTAAAACTAAATGCACACGAATTACTGGCAGACATAGCACGGGGTTTAAAGCAGGGGTGTGGACATTAAAAAAACAAACAAAAAAAAACCTTGTCCAAGGACTAAAGTGGGGGCCCAATCTACTAGTTCCCGGACCATGGAAGGCGGGGACTGACGGACAAGGAGGCTGCATACAAGATGTATGCAGTAGAGCCGACCAGATCACTTATACAAAACAGCTCCCCTGCTCTACATTTAGCCCTGTTGCTTGCCCGCAAGCAGGGCTAAACCTAGGGGGACCCGCCAAAAAACCCCACATGGCCAGAACCCAGAACTGCATGTCCCGGGCATAAGGGGGGTTGCAATTCCACACCCCTGTTAAAAGTATATCTAAACATACAAATGTAGTATATTGCACTTTGACAATACCTAAAGTTGCTAATTACATTCGGCTTTTTTCTTCCCCCTTTATTTAAAATCTGTAATCCAGCCAAAACGCTTTTTTCAGCTTCCTTTAAGAGAACAGGCTGTCTGGTCTCTTAAAAGTGGCAAATAGAGGACTGAGAAACAATTTAACACCGACGGGGGTGCTTACTGTTAAAATACACATTATTGTATCTATAGCAATAACTCCTGCAGTATACAATTTCGGTCACTAGATGGCAGTGTTTATAAGTTCTGTTCTAGATCTATGGAATATGCTCTATTGTATTGAAAAAGGTAGAGAATAAAGCTGTGGCTTCCTTCCTGTTTTCATGTCATGTGCAGCATGCATATCTGACTGTGCGCTTGTGTTTCTCTGTGAGGCTGTGCAAAGACGTTCCAACACTTGCAATGGTCGGCTTTTATTCATTCATGTAAAATATTTGCCACAAAAAGGAACAAAAAAAAACCCACTTAAAACAGTTGCTGTAACTGCTTAATCTGAAGTTCGGAATTAATTTGTTAGTCAACTCTATCTAAATCTGCTAGTACATCCAACACTACCCTCTACATAGGGTGACAATGCTGCTGTCCAAGGGGGGCTCTGTTGCCCCTCCATAGAGTGGGGCCAACCTAAGACAGGGAGTGTGTTACTGGCTGGGTCATCAGGTGAAAATAAAAGAAAAAGCATAAAAAAAGAGAAAAATAATAGCCACATTTCTATTAAACCTTTGTTTTTGGGCTTTACATATTAAATATCTATTATGAGTCCACAAAAATGCATCCAAAATGTAATCACTGGAATGTCATTTTTCATGGATTCAAAATTATATTATTAGTATTCTAATGACCATTTTAAAATTTTAGGATATTTTTTTTTATTCAAAAAGCTGACCAACAACATACAATTAACAGGGTAAAAAATAAGAACAAGTACTTATTACTTATGTTGCAGTTTTGGGGTATTGTCAGTAAGGTGTAATACTAGGATGCTTAAATAAAGGGTTAAGCTGGGAATAAACACAATTTTTTGTTCAGCTTTGGGCTGATTTTTTAAAAACAGATCCCCCATTCATGCAGGAATCTCCAGGTGCAGCTATTGTATTTTGACAGTTGGCCCCGAATGCAAGCGCTGTTGGTCCGGCAATTTTCCGCCCGACTCCTTCAATTTTTCATTCCATGGATGTCAGGTGGGAGACGACAGAGAGGATCACCCACTGAGCAAATGTCATCCAATTCATCAAAAACTGGCTAGAATTTACTCAGCGTGTAGCTTTGTTGTAACCGATAGGCTCAATTCACAAAGCTAACATACTAAGATAAGAATCTTTATTTGTATAGATAAAAGTAGTAGTTGTTTTCAGGGTTCAGAAGCAAATGAGATTTGACCCATAGATAAGAGTTGCATGATCAGAGGACAATCACATAGGTAGGAGAAGTTTCTGAATGTACCAGTCAGCCTCAGAACAAGATTAGAAAACCTCTCCCGATAAGCCAGGCCAGACTCCTGTTCCTGACTACCTACTGCACTTCCCCTGCATGCACAAACACCCAGGTCTATGGTCAGTTTAGTCCAAAGATAGGACTAATCTATGTAGGGCTGCAACTAATGTTTATTTTCATAATCGATTAGATGGCCAATTATTTTTTAGATTAAATCGGATAAAAAAAATGAAATAGATACCATCCTTAATTTAAAATAAAATACAGAAATGGAGTGTTACAAAGTTTACTTCAGAATAAAACTGCAAGCACAATTTTTTGCAATCACACTGCACTGGAACACACAGCATTGCGGTACCTTGCGTTCCAGTGTGGTCAATCACACTGTGGGTGGGAGGCGCATTTGGGATCAATTGAAATGAATGGCACTGCAACACACCTCCCGCAGCAAAATTTGCCAAAACCAAAAATGACTTTCCCACCTTTTATATTATCTTTTTTTATAATTGTATTGTAAACACATGGCTATTCAGGGGTGTGGAAATTTTTAAAAAAAACTACTTGTCCAAGGGTTAAAGTGGGGGCCAAATCTACTTGTCCTTCATGATAATCTACTTGTCCCAATACAAAAAATATCAAAATTAAGGATGCACCAATACCGGTTTTTCGGTATCGAGCACTAGTACCGATTTTTTGCTTTCGGATCTCGCCGACACTGAATACTAATACCTGTGCTTCCGCTGGCATGGAGCAGGCTTCCCTGGTAATCAGGAAGCCGGGCAGCGGGTAATGACATCCCGCCCAGGTTCCTGATTGCCACGGAATCCGGCTCCATGTTGTTTGGCCTGCTTGATTGCGATTGGCCGGGAAGCCTGCTTCCCGGTCAATCAGGAAGCCGGGTGGTGAGTAATGACCTGATTGACCGGGAAACTGGCTCGATGCTGATTGGCCTGGAAGCCGGCTTTCCAGCCAATCAGCGAAAAGCCGGCTCCCCGGGCCATTCAGAAAACCAGGAGGCGGGTCATTAATTGCCGCACGGCTTCCTGATTGCACGGGAAGCTGGCTCCATGTTCCCCTAACGGCACTGCCAGTCAGAGGAAATTTTCATCTGGCCGTAAGTTCCAATTAGGGCTGCAACAACTAATCGACATAATCGATTATTGAAAAAGTTGTCAACTTTTTCAATAATCGATTAATCGGCTTCCGATCAGTTGGCCCTGTTCATGGCTCTACACACGCTGCGCGCCGCACCTCCTCCCCACCTCACACTCACCGCCCCCCATTTCCACGATCGGCACAGGGACGCAGGGAGATGTAGTAAGGAGGAGCAGGAGTGAGGGGATGACAGCCGCCGACAGACAGGCCCGATCTCAGAAGTTTTTTTACTTCCACCGCTCCAAGCTTGCTCCTGTGATGGACTACAATCTCAATACAAACTAGTAGTCCCATCACTGGAGCCATTTTTAAAAATTTAATTTTATTGTTTATCCGATTAACCGAATTTAATAATCGGCTAACTAATCGATTTTGAAAATAGTCGTTAGCTGCAGCTCTAGTTCCATTATCAGGGAAGGTATCGGAGCATTTGGGTGAGTTTGAGTACTTGCCCAAATACTCGGTATCGGCACTGATACTAGTATCGGTGAACCCCTAATCAAAACATATTTTATTGTGCTAAATAGCGCTTCTCACTGGTCAGCGCAGTCATCTGACCACGTTGACCAATGAGTGCTTGCAATTTGCGAGCGAAATTCAAAATGCATAGGGGAGGACTGCGCTGGACAGCAGTACGGGGGACAGATAGTACACCCATACTGGCGGAGGGGAGGGATTGTTTGCCGAAAGGTAAGTATAGCCAGGGGGGTGGCGGTTTGGGAGAGACAGGGCCAGATTTCATCAGGTAATTTTTATTTTTCCATATTACCTGGGAAAATGAACTTACCCTTTAATGCACATTGTGTGTGTGTGTAAGAGAATTCTGGCTACCACCATGGAATGGCGGCTGCAATCTCAAAGCACATGCAGAATGTCCTACGCATGCGTTTATTTGCATGCAGATGGCGGGGGCAGCAGGGTTTCATTTTTATTTTTTCAATATTTTATTTTTTTCAATTTTCGTTAACTTTGTATTTATTTACTTTTCCCCCTTAATGTTCTTCCTATTACATAGGAGATTAAAATCCCTTATGTGATAGTTTGGAGGTGACAGGTTCTCTTTATGGAACCTGCCCTCCAACACAGAACAGAAGTTCTGTGTAGTTCCTGACAGCCGAGGCAGGTGGCGCTTTGATTACAGCGCCACGGTCTCAGAGAACACACAGAGAGCCCGTAGAGCAGACGGTTTTCGTCTGCTCTACGGGCTCTATGGCTGAGCCGTTGTGCCTTAGTTTTCGGGGTCCCCCGGGAGAGCGGGCGACCCCGAAAACTACGGCGGGGGGTACGGGCAGAAACGATCGCCGCTGCTCAAATTAATACAAGTGGTCTGATCAGACCACTTGTAGTAAACGAGCGGCGGCGGCTCCACAATGTACATTCAGCTCTGCTTGTCCGGAGCAGGGCTAAATGTACTTAAAAACTACTCGCCCAGCGCCCGAAACTGCATGTCCCAGGCGTCGGGCGATAGGAATTCCACACCCCTGCTATTGCACCCTCCCACTGCTTACTGTGCCCTCCTCCCAGCGTGGAGGAGAGAGCTAGGGGATTCAACCAACGAATCGATAATGAGAATAGTTGACAACTATTCTCATAATAGATTAATTGGTTGCAGCCCTAAATCTATGTTGGATCTCAGAAACCAGCATGTACAATCTAAAAACCACCTTGACTTAAGGGGGTCCAAGGATGGGACCTCTGCTTTTTTTATAAGTTGCACACTAAAAGGAGTTCTTCAGTTTGTCAACAGTTATACATTTTGCTAACATTTTACAGCAAATCATCTTAAAAGAGAACTATGGCTCAATCTTTTGTTGTTGTTGCTATAGTTCTCTTTAGGGTCACAGGAGAACATTGACTAATGTCCTCCTGTGACCCAAAACCCAGCATATTGGGGGCTATTGCCTGCTAAATGCAAAGAGCACCGAACCGAGCTGCAGCTGGGATGAATCCAGACACTATAACCCTGCTGCCTGACTGACAGCTAGCTCTGCCTCTCTGCGCCCAACCCCTCCTCTAGTCAGTGCTGGAGGAACAGAGAGGGGAGGGGGGAATCCCTTTGGGGG
>NW_017307021.1:699318-724380 GCF_000935625.1 Nanorana parkeri | reverse complement strand
GGTATCTCTGCAGGGATGACTATCGGGAACTGAGCAATCAGCAGTTCGTGATCACTCAATTCTCGATCAATACAGCCGACCTGTGACTTCTTCAGTGTAATACGTCAGCTCTAATTATGGGGATGAGTATTTCACTCTCCCCATAATTCTCCTTTAAGAAGACGTAATGGCATTTTTAATTCTCACAAAAACAACATTTATACACACAATTTACAAACAATCTGACGTACACGTGTGAAATTACAAAACAGTATTGATGTTTCCTAACAGCAGCCCTATCCTATTCAATTGTAGAGCGGTACGTTGATGCAAATATAAAATGTGCAAGGATCATGCTGCATTTACAAGAAACCATGAGAAAACTAATCTATATTTAAGCCAACACAAAACGATTTCCTATAAGGCGTTTCATTTCACCCCTACTGGGCTCATTTGCACTGTCAATATTTAATCAAGGACTACCTACTTGTACTATTATTATTATTCAGTCATCTTTCTACACCAAGAGATCGCTAACTGTGATAATCTTTGATGTTAGTTTTATATTATTTACTCTCAAACTAGAATTATAATCAGTTATAATTAAAACCACTAGCGCTGCAAACAAATCCCACCCCTACTGCTTTCATATGAACATATTAATCATTCAAACCCAAAAGCAGCACAGGGAAAGCAAAAACGGAAGATCTGTGTGTATTAGCCAACTAATGTTGGCAAGCGACGGCATGTATGTCAGCAATGGGTGGCTCCTGCGGGCATCATCCGGTGCAACATAAGTAGATTTACAAAATTGACAGCCAGGTAGAAAATTATTGGCTAAACAGTGGCTGCATCGAATCAGATGTAGTCTGTTCCAGGTATTTAGCCAGCCGTGGCTGCCAGCAGTCTGAATAACATAGATGCTATTAGAGATTCCACAAGCCATGCTGTTTAGTGTGAATGGGGGAACCAATTGATTTTCTCTCATTCAGCCTATGGAAGTTTGAGTACTGAGTGCGTTGGCCAGCTCTCCTTCCCATCTCCATGTATACAGAATAGCCAAGCAGGGGCCTTGGTGTAAAAAGGCAGTGGGGGGGACGGACGGACACCTGGGCAGCAGTGACTGGAGCGTCAACTATGACGGACACAGGGCCCCTAACAACCCCCCCCATGCTAGAGACCTCTGCGCAGACGGGGATCTGGGGCCTGCCCCAAGTAGATCATCCTTCTGCAGCTGGACTTCACTGAGCATCATCACCACATCCAGGAGAGAGAGTGCCAGATTGGGAAGCTCTGGGCAAAGAATGACAAGGTGAGGGAAGAGCTAAGAAATTGAATGAGACGTATGGAGCTATGTGGACATATGTTAGCACTCGAGACGTGCTTGTGTGTGCTGGCAAGAGATGCTGGGTTGCCTTTTATTGCTATAAATCGCCAATTAGGATTATTGTGTTCACTAGCAGGTCTGCGCAATTCCCATCGCCCGACTGATTATGAAACGGCCAATAGCAGGCTGGCTATTGCACCCGCCCACTGCCTGTTAATCAGGAGAGGAGGACCTGAAGGACAACTTTCTCCTTTAGGTCCCTCCTCTGCCGATTGACATCAGGCAGAGGGCGGGTGCAATAGCCAGGCGGCTATTGCACCCACCCACTGCCTGCTGTGTTTACATTCCCTGACTGAAGCTATTTAAGCCATGTGTGATTGAATAGCTCCTTTGAAGTGGAAAGGTGACCCTAGGGGTCTTATAGACCCCTAATGTCACCTTAAAGAGAACTTGCCACCTCCAATGTAACATTGCTTTAGAGCCCCACCATGTGATAGCAATAAAGTTAACAAAAAAATGTAAATACCAAAGAAAAGTAAAGTCCCACGCGAATGCGAGCATAGAAATGGAAACACATGTCGGGTGCACCTATGTACAAACAGGATGATTGGGCTATACATATCAGGTATTGCCGTGTGCGCCAGAGTGACAGCAATCATTTTCAAAATTCATGGTTAACTCTAAACTGATGACCAGGTGTGTGTGTGTGTGTGTGTGTGTGTGTGTGTGTGTGTGTGTGTGTGTGTGTGTGTGTGTATATATATAGGGCTCGAAAAATGCACTCGTTTTATTTTTTTTTGGTCCTATTTTGTTATTTAAAATAAAAGTTTGGTTACTTTATTATATTGGCAGAGTTTTTCAATTCAGATTATTTCAAATTCACAAAACTAATTGAAATTATGGGGAAAAAAAAGTTATTTTCAGTTTCAGCCTGGCAAAGACTGCTGAGGGAGGTGTGTTGCAGTAGCATTCATTTAATGGCACCCCAAACACTCCTCCCACCCGCAGTGTGATTGCCTGCATTGGAATGTGCGCTACCGCAATGCCCTGCTTTCCGATGCGGTGCCATTGCAAAAAATTGCAGTTTTTCTCTGGAGTAAACTTTATTTTCGTGACACTCCATTTGTATATTTAATTTTAAATAAGATAGTATTTCTTTTTATTTTCCGATCGGGAAAAAAAAAAAATCGGCCAACTAATCAATTATGAAAATTACTGTTAGTTTCAGCGCTGGTAGGCAGAAGATAAATATACCAGGAAAGGCAAAATATAAGCAAATTACATTTCCGCTTGTGGTCTGATGTGCCATACACCTATTTAATTTTTGAAAACAATTTGTGGACTAATTTACTTAATTTATGTGACTGAAGTAAAACGTATCTGGTTCACGGAAACATTGTTTGGGCTCCTGGATTTGACTTTGTTGCACCAAAATACAGAATCACCAACCTCCTCCATATATAACTGGTATTTACAGAATTGTATCCAACTCCCCCATTTACAGTCGTGTAAAAAAAGTACATACGTTGAATTCTATGGTTTTATGCATCAAGACATAATAAAAATAATCTGCTCCTTAGCAGGTGTTAAGGTGCCCATACACCTTACAATTATCGCCAGATTTTCTATTGTCAGATGGAAAAAGTGGAACAGATTCCTCCATCTACGCTAAACTGTGTGGATGCAGGAATCTCCCACTGGGCCAAACTTCAGTATCTTGCTAGTCAGCCCCACTGTCTGTCAAAATACCTGAACAATCTGTTTGGATGCAGGCGTTGTTCAGGTGTTTTGAGAGCCAGCGGGGCTGACTAGCAAGATTACGGAAGCTTGGCCCAGTGGGAGATTACTCCATCCACACAATTTAATGTAGATGGAGGAATCTGTTTCACCTTTTCCATCTGACCAAAAGAAAATCTGAAGATAATTGTAAGGTGTATGGCCAGCTTTAGAGTTGGGTAAATACAAGCTCAGATGAACAATACATGACATATCACACCATGTCATTTATTTTACAAACAAAGCCAGATTGGAGAAGCCATGTGTGAAAAACTAAGTACACCTTATTCTTCAATAGCTTGCACAAGCACCTTTAGCAGCAATAACTTAGTCATTATTTTCTGTATGACTATTAGTCTCTCACATCGTTGTGGAGGAATTTTGGCCGACTAAAGTTTAGTGGAAAAAAAAAAAAAGGAAAAAAAAATTAAAGTCCCCCCCCAAAAATTTTTAAGTAACACATAAAAAAGAATCCATACATCCCCACCCATACATACATGCGTGCATACATGCGTCGGGGGCGCATACGTGCAAAAAAGACGATTGCGCCCATTACGCCGCACGTTACATATCGCCGCGAACGTCGCAGTGAGAGCAATAAGTCTAGGGCCATCAATCACTGATAACACTAAACTGATGAGCGGTAAAAACGCTTAAAGCGTCGCCTATGGCTAATTTTGGTTGCGGGTGCGCGCAATTTTAAAGCTTGACATGTTTGGTGTCTATTTAACCGACGTGACCCCGTCTTTTATATTTTACCAAAAAACTGGGTAATAATAAATGTTTCCTAACATAATGTTAAAAAAAAACAAGCAGCAGTAACTTGAAGTAATCCTTTTATGTATGACTATTGGTCTCTCGCAGAGTTTCTGCCTGTTTTTCTTGCTAAGAAGATTCGCAGTCATTTGTTTATGCACCGCTCTCAAAGTGGTGCTAAACTCAGGAGTTAAATCTTAAAAACGCATCCAAGTACCTTAACTTTTTTAACCCCTTCGTGACTGACGACGTACAGTGTACGTCGCCAGCATTGGGGCTGTTTAAACAGACTCCCGGCGACTTTTGCCGCCGGGACTCTGTTTAAACTTGTACAGCCGACTGTCGGCTTTACAACAGAAGTGATCCTTAGCCCCCCCATATGTGATAGCAGTCAGAGTAAAGTTTAAAAAAAAAGCTTTTTCAATTAAAATTAAATAAATCTAATAATAATAAAAAAAATTTAAGTCCCCCGCGCCCGCAAGCACGCGCGTCGCCACGTAAACATGCGTCGGGTGCGCCTACGTATGAAAACGACGAACGCGCTACACATGTTGGGTATCGCCGCGCACGCCGGAGTGAGAGCAATAATTCTAGGGCCAGTATTTTGGGGTATCTCTAAATTGATGACCTGTGGGGGCTTTTACTTGAGGAAAGTATTGTTACTTGGTCCGGAAAAAAAAATGGTATCTCTAATAATCAATATTTACAGAATTTTAGAAACCCTGAACATCTGAGTAGAATAACTAATACCTAAATTTAGAACACCAGATGTAAAAAAAAAAACAAAAAAAAACCCATGGGTACAATGAACAGGCTTTTTTCAAAAATGTTCTTGCTACATTTTAAATAATAAACTAGTCACGTAATATACACCAACGACAACTAAAATGAAAAAGAATAAACAATTAGAGATTCCATGATAGAAACCTCAACACTAGTTTGCAATGTCAAAATGAATGACTGAAACATGTTCATGTGGCAGTTCCTATTACACTAAACCAGGAAGTGTAACTCCCACCAGCTTAGGTGTGTATTGTAAATGAATCTACAAGTGAAAAATGTGCACTAGGATGTCATTACAGCGAGAAGTACAATCACTAAACCTGAATGTCATTCACTTCAAAGATGAAATAAAAGATTAGATGGCCAGATTTGTTTCAAGGGAAGAGAGCACTAAAAAGAAGCAGTAACTCACAACAATCTAGGGCTGCAACAACTAATCGACATAATCGATTATTGAAAAAGTTGTCAACTTTTTCAATAATCGATTAATCGGCTTCCGATCAGTTGGCCTTGTTCACAGCTCCACACGCTGTGCGCCGCACCTCCTCCCCACCTCACGCTCGCCGCTGCCAGACCCGCTCGCATCCACGCTCCACACACCGCACCTCCTCCCCGCCTCACATTTCCTGCCCATCCACGATCGGCAAGGCACGCGGGGAGATGTAGTAAGGAACAGGGGTGGGGGGATGACAGCCGCTGATAGACAGGTCCGATCTCAGAAGCAAGTTGCTGGAAGACTGCTCAGGTAAGCCTGCACTTCCCTTCCCCCACATGGTGCTCTATAATGTATTGCTGGGATTTGTATTCCTCTATAGCTGATGGTACATTGTACTGTATATTATACATAGGAATACAAATCCCAGCAATGCATTATACACTGTATGTATAATGTATTGCTGTGATTTGTTCTCCTCTATAGCTGGTGATATTCTGCATTGCGCTGTATAGAGGACTACAAGTCCCAGCAATAATACATTATACAGCGCAATGCGGAATACCACCAGCTATAGAGGACTACAAAACCCAGCAATAGTACATTATACAGCGCAATGCAGAATACCGCCAGCTATTAAGTACTATTGCTGGTATTTGTTGTATTCCTCTATAGCTGGCGGTATTCTGCATTGCGCTGTATAATGTACTATTGCTGGGTTTTGTAGTCCTCTATAGCCGATGCCATTCTGCATTCATTGCTGTATAATTTTACACTTTCCATTTCACTATATTGCACACCACACTATCTTTTTTTTTTTTTTACTTCCACCGCTCCAAGCTTGCTCCTGTGATGGACTACAACCTCAATACAAACTAGTAGTCCCATCACTGGAGCCATTTTTTAAACTTTATTTTATTGTTTATCCGATTAACCGATTAATCGAACTTAATAATCGGCTAACTAATCGATTTTGAAAATAATCGTTAGCTGCAGCTCTACAACAATCAATGCCTTCTTCTGCTTCCAATACTGAGGAGATTAACAAATGCTGGTTGCCATAGATTACTTCACTTTGACTGACTGTTTTGAAAGTGCTCCGGAATATATATTTGCAACTAGAGGAAAAGCTCTGTGCAAAATAAAAGCTGGCCACACACTGCCGAATGGCCATCAGGACAAAACTTGTGCCTTTTAAACCAAAGTCCATGAACCCATCACACTCCTGACCACTTAGTCAAAAGTCAACTGGTGGGTGCTGCGGTAGTCAATGGATGGCGCCGTCACAATCACGAAGTATAGATGAGACACCGGCACTCCAAATGTGAATGAATAAACGCGTCTTTTATTGATGTGAATGCGGCATATCACATATGTGCAACGTTTCAGGGGTGACGCAGGATCCCCTTCCTCAGACATGTCTTGCCTAAGGAAGGGGATCCTGTGTGACCCCAAAACGTTGCACTTATGTGACATGTCGCATTCATGCCACATCACATTTTTCTTCTTCATGGGTTACAAATTAAAGATAAGGGAGTCATAACCTTAGCATAGCTTTCACCTGAAATTTTGTCAACACCGCCTAATGGTTTAACTGTCTGTAGAATACCTATAATGGTCAGAGACCTCTTTTGGGTAGAAGGCCATAATCTGTATTGGAATTCTTTTTTTTTCCAAGACCAAAAGCCTATTGCTCCTACTGTAGAGACATCCCCCCCCCCCCCCCCCCCCACACACACACACACACACACACACACACACACAAGTACAGTAAAGGGAGTGAGCATAGAAAATGAATTGTGTTACGCGGCAGGATGACCAAGTAAAAAAAAAAGACAAGCTGAAAAGAAAATACAGCTACTACATCTAAGGCCTGGTATATAGAGCTGCAATATATTCCATTTTTGACCTTGGGTTTAGATCTACTTTAATCTTCCACTGACCGTTTTCTTTTGTTTGGTTGCTATGGGTCACAGGCAGATAACTGAGTGATGCCTACAATCTCCACAACAATTCTCTACGTCTGTGTTTCTCAATCTGCAACTGCACTGCTGAGACACCAAGTACTCCACCTGAGCGCAGGGAAAACTACTTGCCAAACAAAGCACCAATGTTGGGACATGACAAAGGTTTGGGAATCACTGCTTGGTGTGACAGTTCTCTTCTCAGGAAACCATAATCAGAGCTTATCTAGTTATAAGAAGGTGTGCCACATCTTACAAACAGTCCTCATATACTTATATTACTCAGAGCTTCCTACACATTCACGTTCTCCATATCTCTAACTCACTAGCTATAGAAACAATTTATTCACGCAATATGAATCTACATTTAGAGCCGGAAGGACTATGAACCTAAAATGCCCCCCTGGGTACACATACCAAGCCAGAGAAGCTTCACTGTATGCTATATTCCCAGGGTTGGTGACGGGCAGAGGATAGCTCTTGGCAAGACCCCGATGACAGCCCCATTAGACAGAGACCAGAATTTCTAACATTAGGCGCTGTGCTACTCACAAGGAGACAGCGTTTTTATATATCAAGATTGAATATATTTAAAGAGCAACTCCCCCATACCTTTAAAATGACAACAAAGTCACCTTTACCTTTAGAAATGTTTAGTAATGACAATTTACAATCAGATCCTTATCATTTCCGGCTTCTTATTCTTTGCATACCTTGTTTAGCTTTCCCTCCTCATTCTTCTCACAGTGGCCATTTTTACTAAGGGCAAATTGATCCATCTCCCTTCATTTCCTGTAACTATGGCACATGTGACCATGCACATCATCTCAGGGGAGGAAAGTGCCTTTCCCTAAGATCTCAATGCTCTGCTGAGGTGATTCATCTCTTAGGCACAGGCTGCATCACTAATGCCCAAGAGGACCAGGAAGTGGAAAAACAGTAAATTATAAGTCAAAGAAAAGTATGTTCATCCAACTAATGAATGTAAGATGATTTCATATCAGTATACAGAGCTCATGCTGATGTGATTTTTAGTGAAAGGGGGTAAAGGTCCGCTTTAAATAAAAGTGTGAACATTATTTGCACTCTGAGCTCCCTTTCTTTGCACAATTCCATCATTTACATATCCACTGTAGAGGTTCAGCAATCCCAACCAGCACCAATGTCTCCACCTGTTACAAGAGTGGAGGAACGTTCGGGGTTCAAGCAAATCCAGCGAGTTACCCTATTTACAGCAGAGGGGAGACCACCTTCTATAAGTTTTATCACATAACGAAGACACTTCATAAGCACTGCATGTTATTGGATATGAAGATTATATGGAGATTTTGAACTCTATGTTGTGGACGCTTGGAACCAATCTACATGACACCCGGGGGCTGTATCCACTACTTACCAAGCAGTACAGCTAAGATTGTCAGACTCAAAAAATTAAACTAATGCCCAATTTTTTTTAAATAGCATTTTAAATCTAGTAGGGAAAGATAAAACCCCATGCAGTTTTTGTTTTTTGGCCCTTGGGGATTTTTCTTCACTTCCTGTCCCAAAAACACAACAGGAAGTTAGTGGACATTTCCCAAATTTAGGGTAATCTCACTCTTAAAACAGCTGTCAATAGAACAGGCCTAGGAAAATCTTCCTGTAATAAAGACCGGTCACTGCTGCTCTCTCTCCTTGTGCAGGGTGACTGGTCTTGTCACCGCCCCCTTCCTGTAGTTTTCTGCAGGTGCCTATAGGGGTGTGGGACATGTTAGGCCACTCCCACAGCTCTGCTCTTTGCACAGGCTACAAGCAGTACAGGGATGATGTCACTGCTACTATTAGAAAGTAATATCAGGGTTTGTAAGGGCATCTGGTGCACACAAAGTGGTCTTACATCCCTTGTGGTTATTGAGGATTATATTTAAATAACAGATTTTGCACCTAGGGTTCAGCTTTGATTTGGGAGGACAGATTTTCCTTCAATGAGGTGCCATAAAGAAAAGGGAAGCGGTGCAACACAAGTACTAGAGGTTTATAAATAGATGTATTTTCCTAGGAGGGTTTAAAACCACTGTAAAAGGGGGAATGCTAATCAGGGCCCTGGGCTCTATGTTCCTGCCATCTCCTAGGCCGGGTGTAGGACGCCGCACTTCCTGATGTGTACAGTGCAGTGTCAGGCCTGTGTGTACAGTCACCGAGGGAGGAGAGCCGGCTCAGGCCTGACACCGCACTGACAGCGGCCTATATATGTAGGAGCTCAGCACTGCGTTCCCCGCCAGGCCCCGGGATACAAAAATCAACCTTCATCACCCACCTCCCCCAACCGGCTCACCATCCCCTCATCCGCCTTACCGTGTGCTCGTGTTCATCCGCCCGCACACCCAGTACGAACACGCACAACAACTGCAGCAGCTGGAGCGGCCTCATCCTGTCCCAACGGCTCGGCACACTCAGCGGCTTTATGTCCCGGAGGCTCGTCTGTTCTCCTCCACTGCTGAACTCACTGCCCGTTCTCCGACACCCGCCGCCTCCTCAGCGGCCGCTCAGCCACGTCATCCGGCCACGGAGCTACAAACCGGAAGTGCCTCACCTCCTGCCAGCATCCCGGAAGTGCACTGTGTGGGGACGGGGTGGGGATACCTGCGCTGCACCTAGATGGCTCAAAAGTGGCACGTCCTGTATTGTCACTGGTAATTAGACTAGAGAGCGGTGTGGGGGGGACGTTCGCTCGGTCTGGACATTTCTACAGCGTTTTAATGTTTGATACGACGTTCACGGTTTTTATACATCCCGAGGTTAGAGTTTTGGAAAAGAGAGGTTGTGGGGAGCAACTATAGTAGGGAGTGTAGTGCCGAAGAGAAAAGTGGCCCCTGAGCACAGCCAGCCTGGTCCTCCCTATACAACCATTGCCACCATTATCCCCAGTGCCTCCAGCTACAACCAGTGTCCCCCATTATCGCCAGTGCCTGCTGATACAAACAGTGTTCCCCATTGCCTCCAGATACAACCAGTGTCCCCCAGTGGCTCCAGATACAACCAGTGTCCTCCATTATCCTCAGTGCCTCCAGATATAACCAGTGCCCCCCATTATCCCCAGTGCTTGCTGATACAAATAGTGTTACCCATTGCCTCCAGATACAACCAGTGTACCCCACTATCCTCAGTGCCTCCAGCTATAACCAGTGTCCCTCATTATCCTCAATGCCTCCAGATACAACCAGTGTCCCCCATTATCCCCAGTGCCTGCTGATACAGTGTTCCCCGTTATCCCAGCGCAGCCACATTGTCCTGCTGGCTAGCTTCCACAGGTGACTGTAAGCAAACGGGACTGCTATTGTTTTTTTTAATTTGAAATAGCCAATAGCAGATGGCTATTGAAACCCCACCCACTGAGCAGAGGAGCTGACCTGAGAGAGAAATTTGTCTTTCACTTGCTTCTCTGCTCAGTCGGTGGGTGCAATAGCCAGCCTGCTATTGGCTTTTGCAATATAAAATGGGCGGGGTGAGTGGCCCAGGCGGCTGCCTAGTCTGCCTAGTTGCAGCGCCGGCCCTGCCTCCAGATACAACTAGTGACCCCCATTATCCCCAGTACCTCCAGATACAACCCATGTCACCAATATCCCCAGTGCCTCCAGGGACAATCAGTGTCCACCTATTATCCCTAGTGCTTTGAGATACCACTAGTGTCCCCATTATCCCCAGTACCTTCAGACACAACCAATGTCTCTCATTATGCCTAGTGCCTCAAGATACAACCAGTGTCCCCAGACAAAACCAGTTTCTCCCATTTTCCCCAGTGCCTCCAGATAGAACCAGTGCCCACCATTAATCCCAGTGCCTCAAGATACAACCAGTGTCCCACAATATCCCTAGTACCTGCAGAAACAACAGGTGTCCAACATTATCACCAGTGCCAGCAGCTATAACCAATGTCTTCCATTATGTCCAGTACCTCCAGATCTAATGCCCTACATTATTCCCAGGGCCCAATACTATCCCTGCTGCACTAAACACAGCCAGCAACTCTCAACGTTTCCATTGTCACCAAAAAAAAACCCACCAGTGAGTGCCTTCATTATCCCTATTGCTCCATAAGTAAGTCAGCCAGTGCCCTTCACAGTCTTTAGTGTCCCTGACAGCCAGTGCTCCTCTTAATCCGTAGTACACCCAAACAGAGCCAGTGACTCTCATGACACCTAATGCCCTCAAACATTGCCAGGACCCTTCACAATCTACCCTTTATCTTGTGCTCAACCACAATCCCCAGGGCTTCCAGACACATTCAGTCCGTGTCCCCCACAACCCACAGTGTCCCCCAAACACAACTAGCCTGTAATTATCCTCATATCCCCTACAGCCACCCAGTGATGCTCCTCAAGATCCTCAATTTCCAGTGCCTAGTTTGCTACTTATGAGGGAGGAACAGGTGAACTAATTTTTTAGAGCCACACAGAATTCAACCACCCACTGCCGCTTTAGGTTTCAAACCACCTGAGGCAGGTCAAAGTTTAGCAAAATTATCTTTGGACAACTGTCTTAGTGGCTGGGTGGCTTTTTGTTTTTGGAGTGGCTGCAATCAGCATATTTTTGTGGTAGGCGCACTAACAGGTCATTAAAAATTAACCTTGCACACCACAAAACACAATAACAGTTGTGTTAATGCAATGCATAGTGTGAATAGGCCCTAAAAGTTAACATACCATATGTAACTGCTGCATACCGTTTTGTCATTGAAAGTGACCTTGTTTTCCTTATAATACTGTTAAATAAGTAGTCTGACTTGCTTCATTTTACCTACCTTTCAGGGACCCCGTGCACTTTGAGACCAAGAGTGTTCTATGATGGAAATATTCTCCAGATATTGTAAATAAGAAGCTGCCTGCCCTCTTCTGCCTCCAATATCTCACTAGTGGCCCATAAAGATGATGATGGCTCCCCTCACTGAACAGTCGTGAAACATTTGGTAGGCAAGCCGAAGCTAACAACCATGGTAGCTAGTCAAATTTTGTGTTATAGGCTGCACAGCACCCTCTGGAATATAGTAAAACATGCAAACAGGTGCCTGCTTTCACTAGCTGCTGCTCATTGAGCAATTTAAAGTGACGTCATTAGCTATTAAAATTGAATTTAGGTCACTTTAGTGTAAATAAAAAAAACAGATTTATTTTCTGTGAACACAAAGGATGACACCATTTCCTCTACTCACACTGGGTGTCTTCTTCCAACTGTAAACAACTGTAGCCAAATCTTGCCAGGTTTAATACATCTGCATTACGTGGCACCTTGGACAGCTCCAACAGGGAAAAAACACATTCAGCATGTATGCCTTAAAGTGATATTAAAGCTTTGTGTGTTTTTTTTATTTTTATAAATAGAAGGCTCATACAACAAGAAATCCTTTGTTTGGCTGCTATGGAGGCACCCATGCGTGCTCATTCCTGGCCATGCCCGCACTGCAGCAGGCCACGCCCCTCCTCTCCGCCCAACACGTTGATTGACGGCAGAAGGTGCCTATGGCTCCTCCACCCTAACTCTTCTCCCGTGCAACCAGGAAGTTCGGACGGAGGATCACTTTGGGGACCGGCGTTGGTGACAAGTGATGCTGACAGGTAAGTGGGGGGGGGACAGGGGACTCAAAAAGGTGACTCCACGAGATGTTGAAAGGTGATGCGAGGAATCTGACACTGCACTGTTGCCCTTCTGTTGTCTTGTACCAGTCTTGCCACTCTCCATTCTGCCCTAACATTGACTAGTCGCTGACGGCCACAATTCGCACGTTTAGACCCAGATTTTCGGCTGACAGTCCAGTCTTTAAACACTTTAACAACAGCTGCTCTTGAACATTTAATGAATTCTGCTGTTTTGCTGATACTCGCTCCATGGCTCCGAGCGCCAACAATCATCCCACGTTCAAAGGCTGTTAAATCGCGTTGTTTACCCATATCTTCAGAAAAAAATCACTTCTACTGTCGTGGTAAACAACCTGCTTTCCTATTTATAATGGTCTGGCCCTCTAGCAACTTCAGCACAAAATTATAGCTAATTTGCCTACAAACGTCAGGTGGTCATAATAATCTGGCCACTCAGTGTATATACAGTTCTGGAAGTCTAAAAACATAATACAATCACACATGCACAGCATGCAAACAGACCATCCCCTCCCCGATGCCTTAATGAATGAATAGGGAGAGAGGAGACACATGTGATGGGATTATCTGCTGAGTGTATCATAGGGTGATCTACTCATCTAGACCCGGAGTCAGCTACTCCTACAGTCAACTATCTTAATCCCATCATCAACACAATAGAACAAAGGGACAAATAAACTCTAACACATTCATTGGGAGTCTCAGTGCATAGTTAACCCTTTTTGTGTTGCTGGATTCACACCCTGCACCTTTAATGGGCAATGGGAAAGATGCAGCATATAAACACCACACATAAAACAGGGTTATTAGTTCCAAGGGGTACACGTACATAGCAATCCTCGGGGTTCCAGGAACAGTCCCTCAAGTCTTAGTTCCATGTAACCCCAAGAGGTCCGAGGAGGGGGTCTCCATATTTCTAGGTACACAGTCAGTAGGGAGGAGGCTAGCCCTCAGGCTCCTCCAGCAGCCTCAGTGACGGTTCAGTCCGTCACAGGTAGTCACTATCCTTCCATTATGTGGGGAATTAGTTATGTGAATGACCCAGGTTTTAGAGTCCTTGGTTGTTCTGGTGGACATCAAATCTTGTATGCACTTACCTGGAAGTTATAAGTACCAGCTTACGTTTTGTTTTGGGACATAGTTTCATTTATTTATTCTGTGAAAAGTATTCTTCAGCTGGGTAAAAGTATTTATATTACCTTTGGAAAAACCATGCACGTTTTTCGACAGAAGCCAATTCTGGTAATTCCCTGACATTCTGTATATGAACACCTTCTGCTGCCAAGATTTACTTTTAGTGAAGTTGTCCTTCAATAAGCCCTCTGAGTGAAGAAAGCAAGCATTAATTTAATTAATTGGCTCTTTTCCCACTCCCTAGATCTATTCTGTGTGGCCATACTTTGTACCATACAGCCTTTTGTAAGCAAATTGTCCCAGTTGGGTCCTCCTTGTGTGCATTTGCACTAAAATTGAAGTTGTCCTTCAGACTATATCTAAAACAATTTTTTTTTGTTAATTTTGGATGTAAGAGTTAAAACCCTTAAGTTTTTTTGTCATCTGGCACCCATTGATGGTAGTTATTTTCACAGTCTTGCTGTTTTAGATATAGAAAGCCTAATAGGCTGAAATACTTAGCTTATCATGATAAAATACTGCTCCAGTTTTCCTCCACTTCTAAAGGGAAGCATAAACCAAGTTTACATTTTTAATTTCCTAAAGGGTACTAGTCAGAAAGACAACAAGCAACCCATCATAGGTAGATGGAAGGGATTAGCAACCCAGTCCAGGAAACGCATAAGGATTCATTCTTGGTTGGGGAGTTTCTAGGAATAACAAGTAAGACATGAAGTTCACCAGCGCTCAAAGTATAGCCTTAAATCCTTGTGTTCATCTATTGAAGAAAAGCGTCACATGCATCAAATAGCCAATGTTTCGGGGCCACGCAGGGTCCCTTCATCAGGGCAACTTGGTGATTAGGTCACTGTGTTGCCCTGTTAAAGGGACCCTCTGTGTTGCCCCCGAAACGCTGGCTATTTGATGCATATGATGCTTTTCTTCAATGAATGAACACAAGGATTTAAGGTTATCCTTTGGGCGCTGGTGAACTTCATGTCTTACAAGTTTTGACCTGCACGGTGCCATCCGTGATCATCATTATGAGCACCACAGTTACCAAGGGTCCTAATCGCTGCAAGGAGTGCAGGGGATATACCTGTAAACCACTCCAGGAATAACAAGGCAAATCAGAGAAATATGGGAAGAATGTAGACACTGCGCTACAATGTACCAAACTTAAACAAGGAAAGATTGAATAGTAAGTAAACCCTGCATGGGTTACCGGTTATCTTATATTTCTCAATGAACCTTAAACTGGATGAAGGGCAAGGATGCCTGAAACTTCATGTAGTATGTTCCCAAGTACCATCACTATTGGAATGAACACTGCAGCGTTGCATATCAAGGAATGCAGTGCACTTTATGTTTTTTATTCCTGTAGGAGGACATTAGCCTGACATGAATTCTGCTATGAAAATGTAAGTGAACATTTGTAAACTTAACATGCTGGGATACCATCATTTCACCATTTGTTGTTGTGTGGTTGTTTTAGGCCCTGTTCACACCTTTGCACTTTAACACGTATTCAAGAGATTTGCCATTGTTTTCAGTGGGGCCCATTTATACCTGTGTGCTACGTTGTTCTGCGTTGGCCAAAAATGTACAGGTGCAGTAATGCTCGCTTTCAATGGCATTGATTTCAATGGCAGCACATGAAAACACATGTAACTTGTTTTAGTGCATGACAACCAGCCCCCTCCACTAGCAACATTTACTTTAATCCTAGTTAGGGCTGCAGCTAACGATTATTTTCATAATCAATTTGTTGCCCGAAATTTTTTTCGATTAGTTGTATTTAAAAAAAATATCTCTGACAACTATTCTCATAATTTCACTCTTTAAAACTCCCTGTTGTTCAGCATTTCAATAGCTTGCATGCCCAGACATGTCAAACCTTGGAGAAGTTTGGGCGATATATTAGTGATGCCGCGGGAAACATTTTGTGTTTAATTTTAATAAGAGGTTAGGTAATTCCAATTGCACTAACAAAAAGCATATCAGACATTGTCTTAACTTGTATGTAAGACTTTGCAAATTGTTCTGGTGGGTTGAAATGTACACATTTTGTACAATCAGCTTTAGATTTACTTAAACTATGTAATATAAGGACATACCTAAACTATCCAATCAATTTTTATCCCCTCTGGTAGGCCCATGTACTACATAGTTGTTGATAGTTCTAAGGGCCGGTTCACACCACTTCCAGTGCGTTCCATCACGGTTAGCTGGATTGCATTAGAAAATACGCCCTGGGTTCTGTGGCAGCGGTGCAATTGACTTGAATGCACCGCCACGCCCCCTCTTGCCCCAGGACACAGCAGCTAACTGTGCTGGAACGCACTTGAAGTGGTGTGAACCAGCCCTTAAGGAGATTGTACAGTCCGATTGTAACATGAGTGGTGAGCTTTAGATTTACCCTATATAGTGGTTGTGAAACTAAGTGCTGGCTTGAAGCCCAGCAAATATTATTGCAGGGCACCAAGGCAGCACTTGGAACCTCAACAAATGAAAGTAAATTAAACCATTAAAAAAAGTAAATACATTTAGGTATTTCATGTGAAGAATACAGATAAACATCAGTGCTTATGGAATATTTACTGCACAATAATCAAGGGCATCAAGCTGGCATGGGAGCTGACCTGTGGGAGACCCTAAGGTATGCCAAACTTATACCTGCTGCCCCAACGTCCGGTCCCTTGGGCTCTTTTCCTTTATTATGGCTTAGGAAATCCTCAAAAAGGAGGCCATCATGCTGCTTAACAAAGTTATGCTACATGGGGAAGGTACTCCCCCATTCTTGCAAGGCACCTTGTCCCCATGTTGATGAGGACAAGAGCCTAATACTCACTTCTGGTCCCCAAGAGAATGTGGGGGTCTGCGGTAGGGTAGAGGCAGAGCCAGTGGTACCTGCCCCCTCCCCTGTCCGTTCCTCCACTCAGCTCTGGGGGATCTGAGAGGGGAGGGGGGGAATCCCTGCAGGGACGATCGGGAAGTGAGCAAATCGGTGCATGTTTCTGCTCACTTCCCAATCTATAGAGCCGACCTGTGACAGCTTTTTTGTCACCGGTTGCCTCTAACTATGAGGATGAGTGAAAACTCACCTCATAGTTCTCCTTTAAGTCATGACCCAAGTTGCACTGCCATGGAACGCATCGCATTGCGTGGTACAGTCCATTAATTGCATGGGGCTGAGCAATTATAGCACTGTGCTGGTGTGAATGGGCCCTCAAAAACACTGACAGACACTTACAGACATTCTCACACACACAAATCAACCCAGTCTCCCTACCTTACAAGAACTGGAGTGGATCCTCAGCTTGGGGTCCAGCGTCTGCTGATGTGCTGTGACGGAGCGCCATGCATATGTGCATTGCTTGTACAGCTCCCTTGCACACCCTGTAGAGGTGACCAGAGCCAGAATGTTAGATCCAGGCACCTCTACAGGACACGCAAGGGAGCTGTAAGCAATGCTCATATGCATGGAGCTCCTTCGCGGCCATACCCCCAGCCCACCTCACGCTGACACTCGGCACAGGGCAGCATATTTTGAATGGCTGCTTGGCAGGAGAACTGACAGTGCTACGTTAGGGGGAGGCTGAGGAGCCTCTCGCCTAGAAAAGAGGAAGGCACGCGGGGACCTGCGGAACACGTGGTCACTACCCACTTTTGGGTCACGACCCACCAGTTGAGAACCAAGGCTGTAGAGCACCGTAGAAGCCAGAGCTACTACAATGCTGACTGCAATCTCCCAGGTCCTTGTACTGGGCTGTGATGAGCAGCTACCCCTCTGCTGTGAAAACAGAGAGGGTCACTCGTTTGGCACATCGGCCATTCAGAGAACGCTTAGTATTTTTGTCAATGAGTAGGTGTTCTCTGATTGGACATGGTGGGGTGATGTCACGATCCACCCGTCAGCTAATCTGAGAATGCCTTGTATTCACTGATAAAAAATACTAGGCTTGCTGTGAATGGTCTCTATGCTGAATAAGCGACCCCCTGTGTTTTCAAAATGGTGGGGAAACCTCTCATCAAAGCCCGGTAGCAGGACCTGGAAGATCGCAGTCAGCATTGTAGTAGCTCCAGCTTCTACTGTGCTTTACAGGATCCCTAGCAGCCGATCAGGTATGGCATATGCATACCTCCAATAGGCCAAACTGGACTAATGTAAGTATACAAACTAATGCATACCTGGCGCTCAAATTTAAAGAGCATCCACAAGGAAATTCAACTTCAAAAGTTGTCACTTCTCAGCTTTTACTTTATAGGTTGCTTTTCATTTTATTTACTGGAGTATTTATAAAGGTCTTCTGTTTAACGTTTCATAACCATAGGTTAATAAATCCTAAATGCCCCAACTAAATTCAACGGTGTCACTTACAGTGTAAGTAAAGCCAAAACTTTTTTTTATTTTTTTTTAGTTTTGAATAGAGCAAGGAATGGCTTTGACCCCTTGTGATTTTTTGTCTGCATCCCATAGGGAAGATTTCCATTCACTTCCTGTCCCAGAGACACAACAGGAAGTAAAAATGGATCTTTCAAAAGCAAAGTGATGTATTCAACTCTGCGTTTAGCTGTTTGCCTGGAGTTGAGCTTTAATGGAATATATTATGCTAAGCCGTGTTACTCTACCCTATTGAAGGAAATTATGAAGCATGCTGAATAAGCAAAATTAAATCCCCAAGATTAGAAAAAAATTGAATATTAATGTGTAGAAGATTTTTCTGCAGCATCTGCAAGATTAATGTCATGAGATTAGTGTCACAGAAATAGAAAGACATAGAGAAAAAACATCCATATACTATATAAACATAATGCTATGGAGGCGATGCGTTATGTGAATGTGCAGCACTATAAAGTTAGGTATTCCTGAGAGATCAAATTAAGTTTTAAACAAGATGATGTTTGCTTGTCTAACCAAAAATGATCTCTTGTTGCTTTACAGTTACATGTACTGGATGGGATTGCACAGTTTAGCCACACGAGGTCCTTCTTGCACGTCTCCTAAAAGCAATACAGTGATCATGTCAGTATACATTTGCTGTGCCTTATACTGTATTATATAAAAGAAAAATTGTATATTCAATAGACATTCCTGTGCTTCCGAGTACCAAATACCATCTGTTTCTAAAGTTGGACAATGTTACCTTTTCCCCTAATTTTGTTTTCATTTCATTTCTACAAAAAATGGTTGGAAGGCCACTTCTGTTGCTTCGGGCTCGTGAAATGGTTGAACAGTGTATATAACAGGCATATAACTCGAACTATAAGGTTAGGTTTACACCTGGGCGATCTGTGACCGCACGGCTATCGTGCACACAACCGGTCCGAAGGCCACCCAGTCACAGAATCGCCCACCACTGCCGATCGCGCCGGCGGTGCCATTTGTTTTCTAATAACACCCCAGTCGGGTTGGGCAGATCACTCAGTTTCCAGCCGCGATACTGCCTGTGCAATTGAACACGATCGCCGCTCAAAAAGCTGCGTGTTGTGTGTCGCAAAAAAAACCTACCCGAACATGATCGTACAGTTCTGAGACACATGCCCCAGTATAACGCAGATCTGAACCTAGCCTAACTCTAACTGAGCCCAGGGGTCACAAGTGTGCCATACAGCTGCCTGCAGCCAACCTAAGCAAATCGATTACAGGCTGGGCTAAGCTGTGGCTGTACACGTACAGTATATTATATTATTACACAGGATTTATATAGCGCCAACAGTTTGCGCAGCGCTTTACAATATAAAGAGGACATTACAGTTACAATACAAATCAAGACAAGATGGTAAGGAGGGCCCTACCTGTATATTTACAAGTCCTATGAACACCGGGACCTACACACTGCCCCAACCATCTGCAGTCTGCAAGTCCTGGTATGCATGTTAACAATGGGATTTGCACATTTTTGCAGTTATACATTTTGCACGTCTTAGACCTGAATACAAGTTTTGAGTTGTTGGGGACCTGTGCTTAATAATTGTTGCTGTAATTTTAGTAATACATTATGGGATCTTTGGCCCTGGATTGGCACTCTAGAAGTTCTGGTAATTGCCAGTGGATTAGTGTGCATAAATATCTGATGGTGTGTGTGGGATGGCATGATTTCCTGTGAGCTCCTCGTGTACAGTTAAATATCATTGTAACATCCCCACTGCAGTGCTTCTGCAGGGTGTGATGCCCATCTGTGCTACTCAAGCTCCCCAGGAACCCTTTAGAAATCCATATTTTGGTGAAAGTTATATTTACTCCTTTGTCTTTCAGCACTGCATTGTGGGAAGTTGGGAGCTCATGTGGATCCACATGGAAGTGTCATCCCAACCCATATTTGGCATTAGTCAAAATTAACATGACATGGTAGCAGCATTTTGTCTCACTCAGGAGAGCAATCAATATTTCCAGTGTTAAGGATTTGAAAACATTAGCCCCCATTCACATCTGTGCATTGTAGGAACATGCGCATTGCTTCAGCACACCAAAATGTGTGTAATTTTGTAAGACACGCTGCGGTGCCATTCATTATTAATGGCACCTTGCAGCACCATGTGCTTTCACCTGCATACTTTGTAAACATGCATTTTGATGCAGAGCATTTTCAAAAACAAAAAATAACGTGCAGGGATTTGCGTAGGGCATTTTGAAAGGAATGAGCTTCCCCATACGTGATGCACAAAAAGTAGAGTTTTACAGAAAACAATCACAATATATACCAAGTACAGGTTTTACAGCCTGGTTTTGCCCCCAGCCAGTGCTTTACCATAAACTCCAGAATCTTTTTAAGCAGGTCAGGAGCATGAAAGTACATTATGTATGGTATGAACTAGGTGGGGTTTTATTTTATTCTGCATATTTTACAACATTCCTAAACAGAAAATCAGGACACCATGATAAAATCTTCACCCTGCTTGTCTGTTACTAAATAAATACAGTTTATTAATGAACACACTTATGTGGTCAGCTACTTCAGGACTGGGGGAGCAAAGAAGAGGTTTGTAAATGCTGCGGGAAAGGAGGCAAACCTGTTGTTGTTTTACTCTATTGGAAAAGCACAGATTTGCGTTCCTTGTGCCTACATGGCAACATACCCATAATGTTTGCTGGCATAGATAGACACTAGGAAAGGAAAATTACGGTAATTATTAACCACCTGCTGTCCAGCCGTTGTAATTAAATGGCCGGACAGCGGCTTCTTGAATGCGGGTGGGCGTTTTTAAACGTCCCATCCCGCCCCAACGGGAAATCGGCTTTGAATGTAAACGGCCAGCGATGACTGTTTACATACAAGCGTTCAGACAACTGTAGAGACGCCCGATCGCTTGTAATATGCGTGCAGGTGTGTGCGCCCCCCCTCCTCTGTCGCAGCCGCTGTTCCCGGTGTGAGCCCGAAGCCAGCACAGCAGCTCTGTGGCCGGAGATCAAACGGAGGTCAGTACACGATCTCAGTTTGATCTCCACCTCCTCGGAATGCAGGAAATGATGTGTATTACATCACTTCCGCATTCCTCTGTCACTCTCCGGTACAGAAACCGGAGAGGAGCTGGTGAAGCAGGTCTCTGCTTCATCAGCTTCTCTGAGGGTCCCTAGGTGACATTAGGGGTCTCAAAGACCCCTGTCTCCATAAAGAGGACCTGTCAATCCAAATTGGCTATCACATAGGGAGCTTGTTTTCTCCCTATGTGATAGCAATACAGTTAAGTGGGAAAAAAAAGGTTTAAAAAAATTAAAGTTACAAAAAAAATTAAAAGTCACATATGAAAGCAATAAAAAATATATAAAAAAAAAATTAAAGTCCCCCGCCCCCACATGCACACGCAAGCATGCGTCGAGTCCGCCTATGTGCTAAAACGACGATTACATCCATTGCGCCGCACATGTTACATATCGCCACGAACGTCGGAGTGAGAGCAATAATTCTAGGACCATTAATAACTAAACTGATGAGCGGTAAAAGCTTTTAAAGCGTCGGCTATGGTCAATTTTGGGTATGGTAGTTTTTTGCGATTTAGCGGGTGCGCGTAATTTTAAAGCTTAACATGTTTGGTGTCTATTTACCCGACGTGACCCCGACTTTTATATTTTACCAAAAAATTGGGTAATAATAAATGTTTTATAATATAACGTATGGAAAACAGGTTTTTTTCCCCCAAATTTTCTGCACTTTATTCATTATATAGTAAAAACAACAACCCGTAGTGGTGATTAAATACCACCAAAAGAAAGCTCTATCTGTCCCCAAAAAATGGTTAAAATTAATTTCAGTACAGCATTGTATGACGGAATAAATGTCAGTCAAAGTACCGCAGCGCTGAACACTGAAAAATGGCCTGGACAGGAGGGGGGTGCAAACACCGGGTCAGCAAGTGGTTAATACGATTTTCCATTTCCTGGTGCCTATCAACGGTAACATATATGCTGCCATAGATGGGTGTCAGGAAGGCAAAATTATGGTAGGTTTTGGTACAATTTTCAGTTTTAAGTTCCCTTTCACAATGGACATACATGCTAACGTTATAGTCAGGCTACCACAACGTATTAAACCTTGATGAATATGTCATACACTTTCAATAATATCTTTACTTTATGGTAATAAATCCTTGGTAATAGCAAAAACACTAAAGTGCTGCTTTTTTATAGCAGCAGTGTGGCCTTTCCGTTGCCATACTGCAGGAGTTTTTTTCAATGCACATTTACAAATAACTGATAACGGTCACCGGGACAAATACGGCGAACAGGCTCACAAACAGCAATAACAATCTGTCATGTTCTAATCCCTCTCCACTCCATCCAAAACGAAAAAAAAGACATTTTGGCTTCAGTTGCACTTTAACGAGATCCTGTCACCAGGCCATTCATTTTAACAACAATCAGCCCACAGGATTATATTTATATTTCACATATTTTAGGCCTGTTATTTACCTGTAAAAGCCTTGTTTAGACATCCAAAACCCCTGAGACTTCTGCTGAGTGCCACTCTTTTGGATGTGATGTCAGCAGCCCCAACAGACTCTGGGCTGTCACTCAAGTTATACCCTAAGTATTCCCCTTCACTCCTCCCTCCAACAGCAACAAGAATCATACATGGAAAAAAATGTAAAGTAAGCACTTAAAATAGGGATGCACCGATATCAGTATCGGTGCCAATGCTGGGCATTTTCACGAGTACTGGTACTCATAAAAATGCCCTGATACTAAGCGCCAATACTGGCACTTTCAATTTTCCTGAATTAAAGTGGCTTGCGACTGTGTACAGTGCCGGTCTAGCCACACATCTCCGCACGCACACAGGCCTGATAACAAGCTGCACACAGGCCTGATAACAAGCTGCACACAGCCCTGGTGACATGCTGCACATAGCCCTGGTGACACGCTGCACATAGCCCTGGTGACACGCTGCACATAGCCCTGGTGACACGCTGCACATAGCCCTGGTGACACGCTGCACATAGCCCTGGTGACACACTGCATATAGCACTGGTGACACGCTGCACATAGCACTGGTGACACGCTGCACATAGCCCTGGTGACACGCTGCACATAGCCCTGGTGACACGCTGCACACTGCTCTGGTGAGACCGCACAGCGCTGATGAGACCGCACATAGCCATGTTAAGACCGCACACAGCCATGGTGAGACCCCACACAGCCATGGTGAGACCCCACACAGCCCTGGTGAGACCACGCACATCCTCCTGAGACCACATACAGACTTGGGGAGCAACACAGAGTATGTGGCCTTATATTATTCTGAATTATAGTGTAACATATTGCTGGGATTTGTAGACCTCTATCGCTGGTGGTATTCTGCATTGCTGTATAATGTATTGCTGGGATTTGTAGTCCCTCTATAGCTTAGAGTCAGTGGCAGAACTACTAGGGGGGCAGCAGATGCAGCTGCGACCGGGCCCTGGCACTTCACCTCTCTACTAAAATCATTAGTCTGTATTGTTTTAGAAAAAGCTGTCACATGTCAGGGTATTACTGTTGGCGCTATATAAAAACTATGTAATAATAATAATAATATTTCTATATAAAATTACAAAAAAACTGATAAACTATTACTTTTACAAAAACTAAATCAAACTTTTCTATGCACTCTGTAAGACAAGGGGCCAGGAGTCTGGGCTTGACAGATAAATTAATTAACCAAAATAGCCTATTGCATACAAAACTAAGCAATGAACAAACAATACAAGAGATAGCCTTAAGGAA
This sequence comes from Nanorana parkeri, assembly GCF_000935625.1. Taxonomy (NCBI): domain Eukaryota; kingdom Metazoa; phylum Chordata; class Amphibia; order Anura; family Dicroglossidae; genus Nanorana; species Nanorana parkeri. The sequence continues at coordinate 700,415 of NW_017307021.1, read as the reverse complement.
CTAGTTTTTGTACAACCAAATATTTTCAAAGAGGTAAATATTGCAAATGAAGTCTAGGGCTCGGGTAGCCATTCAACCACATTTAACAATGCTGAGAGACTCTCAGCTTCAAGGTCAGTAAATAAAAGTATTTAATCAAGAAAGACCCAGATTAAAGATATCACGGCTCCATATGAAAAATTCACCAAGAACCATAAAAACTACAAGACAGTTAATTCACCCGATTGTTCCAAGATTGAGATCACCTATGATTATTGTCTGAGGTTGAGAAAGTTCCTAAAGACATCCAAGGTTCACTCAGCTGTATGACCACTTGACGCCCATTTCTGAACCGATCAATTGAAAGAAAGTAAATAGTGGTTTGGGAGTCGCCAATACGAACAATGCTTCCAAATCATATCAATACAATGAGACACTTCTTAAAGAGAAAAGGAAAAAAAGAAGAGAAAGAAGGAAGAGAGAGAAGAAAAGGAAAAAGACCTCTGAAGAAGACTTCCTGGGTACACCGAAAAGGCTGCCGCTCATTGACCACTGCTGATACCTCTAACCCTTGCTGCCTGAGACAAGCCATCATCTCATCCAATAAGACTCTGAACATTTTTCTTTTGAAGGAGTGGTGAGATAAAGACTAATTATCGAGATTAAAGGAGAACTATGGGGGGTAAGTGTTTTTCCCCATAGTTCTCCTTAGGGTAACGGGAGGACACAAACTAGCGTCCTCCCGTTACCCTAAGCTCAGTATACTGCGAGCTACAGCTCGCGGTATACTGAGACACCGCAGCCGGAGCGGATCCCGACATGGACGTCGAGATCCGCCCAGCTGCGTGAGTGACAGCTGGCTCTGCCTATCTAGAGGCAGAGCCAGCTGTACCTGCCCCCTTCCCCGTCCGTTCCGCCAGTCAGCGCTGGCAGATCGAAGCGGGGAGAGGGGAATCCAGCCCCTCCCCGTCACGGCAGAGAGCCGTGACAGGATCGAGACATGAGTGAACCCGGTATGTGTTCGCTCACCTCCCGATCTACTGAGCCGACCTGTGACAGTCTCATTGTCACAGGTCGGCTAGAACTATGAGGTGAGTGGAAATCACTCATCTCATAGT
>NW_017307021.1:665160-698943 GCF_000935625.1 Nanorana parkeri | reverse complement strand
GAACCGTGTATGTGTTCGCTCACCTCCCGATCTACTGAGCCGACCTGTGACAGTCTCATTGTCACAGGTCGGCTAGAACTATGAGGTGAGTGGAAATCACTCATCTCATAGTTCTCCTTTAACTTTCTTAATTCCAAAATCATGGTGATTATATTTTATTATTAGTGTTTTTATTATAATTCTTATTGACAGTGTGCAGGGTGAATTATTCTGATAAATGTTTCCATATATTTTTCTATTTTAGTTCTGAGATTGTATTATGTATGCTTAAATTGGATACAGATCTGTGTGTAACTAGTTGCTATTGTAGGTATACCAGCCTGTTTGTTTATTGTTCCTGTTAGACTAGTAAGCCTATTGTCTTCAGAACTCATTAGGATTGTAAGGGAAATTTTACTTTTGAGATACGTCTCTTTCTTTCCTACGGCCGCAGAAAGTGAGAAACTGACACCTTTTTTGAGAAAGTTAACCTACGAAACGTGCGTCAAAAGGATGTTCGGTCATCGCCTTTCATAGCTGAGTTCCTGCAATACGTGTAAAAAAGCTTTATCGGTTTTTACCTCTTGTAAGTGCATTTTGTTTTATCCTAAAATAAATTTGTCTGGTTACTGCACTTAGAGGCTTCGCCTTTTTTCTCTATCCCTTTTTCTCCCTGTATGAGATAATAACAGGAATACGCCGTCGGGCCGGGCGGAAGGGCTCTGGAAATTCCGAAGGAGAAAAGTTACCTCTAATTGCTTGATGTTCGAATCTTTTAAACGTTTTAAATCGAAAGGAGGATGGAATACTAGAACCCCAGGATTTTCGGATAATTGTTCCTAATCAAAGGTTGGTTGGAGACACCTTAGAAGATATCGATCTACGGAATGAAGGGACTGTTCATTTGAAACATCACTATTGGACAGGGAAGTAGCCGTTCCTTATTCTCATATATAAACCTCAAAATCTTCTAAAACTGACTGCCTGGTAAAGCGTAGAGCTAATTTAAATATTTAACCCATCGAATGCTGGATACATTTGATGTGACTGTTTCAATATCCAACTTTACTAGCCATTGAAGAGGGGAAGCATATTACCTGTTACTGACCCGGCTTGGACTACTCTCTGTTGTTGAAGACCCCGGCTTGTTTTGACCTTGATTCTGCCTCACACCTTGTACTACGTTTGCTAGTTTGTTGATGACCCTGGCCTGCTCGACGATCCTTCTGCCTTGTGTGTTTTGCTTCCAGCTTCCTCAGCTCATCGGATCTAAAGCCTTCTGGATCCTCTTCGGTGCATCCGCATCCTGCCCGGATCTACGCACTTCATCTCATCTCACAGACGCAACAGGCTAACCAGCCTTTGGCACCCTTGCCCCTCTGTGCCCCGGCGCCCCTGTAACCAATCCAGGTGCTCCGGGACCGGAGCTGTGAGAGAGGTCGCCCTCGTCAACTCAGACTCCCCTAAGGTACGTGACAGACTGTCACTCACGGCTACCTGCAGAGAGCAGTGACTGTCACTCACGGCTCCCTGCAGGGATTCCCCCTCCCGTCTCCGATCCTCCAGCTCTGACTGGCGGAACGGACGTGGGAGGGGCGGGTACAGCTGGCTCTGCCTCTAGATAGGCAGAGCCAGCGGTCACTCACGCAGCTGGGTGGATCACAACAGTAATGTCGGGATCCGTCCCGTCTGAGGCGGTCTCAGTATACCGCGAGCTGTAGCTCGCGATATACTGAACTTTGGGTCACTGGAGAAGGTTAGCCTATGTCCTCCCGTGACCCTTAAGAGAACTATGGGGAAAAACACTTACCCCATAGTTCTCCTTTAAGTTATTTATTATTTGCCGTAATCGGCTGGAGGCACTGTCTATTGAATCTAACTATAATTCAGACACCGCCCTTTTATTAATAATTCACAATTCACCGAGATTTTCATACCACTCAATCACAACACACATGACACTTAAAAAAAAAAGGTATGGTTAATTGCTATTGGCGAGTACTTGAGGAAAAGTCGTACTTGTCAAAATGCCCCGATGTTTGCGCTATGGTTTTTTTTTATTTTCACTTACCTTCGGCGAGGGAGAGCAGCGGCGAGTCAGCGCCGGTCCGGTGGGAGGAGCTCCAGGTGGGGTCCTAATTTAGCTGGCCGGCGACTGCCTGAGGTGCCGTGCGTGTCGGGATCCTCTGTCAGTCACCGGCCTCAGGCGGCCGTCTGACTTGCCTTGCGGTAGCGCCGGGCCTGTCCCTAATTTAAAATACTTGATTTTCTTTGCTTTTACCTTCAATTTTGGTGACTTTTTTTGTAGGACTTTGAGTAACAAACCCAGAATGAGCATGCAGATAAGGATGTTACACTGACTGCAACTTGGAAAAAGGTGTAGGTGTTTTTTTTGGTGCTACATAGCATGTTTTGTCCCCATCGAAAATGCATGCACATGTGTTTATGGTTCCTTTTTTCACAAAACTAACAGTCTCCTTCTCCTAGCAACACCTACTCTAGACAGGCTGCATAGAAAGATGGAGCGAGCAGGCCACACCATGCTTGATGTGGAAGAAATAATACGGCTGGTGAGGGCAAGGACATTCCTGTAAGTGCCAGAGGCTGCAGCTGGTGCCAAAAAACATGCCATAGCAGACATGACTCAACAGCTCAGAAAGCACAACTACACAACACAGAACAAGTAGGAAGCAGATAAAAGGAAGACGATGCCTAATGATGTCACAGCAGATATTGTTTGTCAAAACAAAAAACGCATTACAATGCACTATTAAATCACTATTGCATTATTATAGTGCACTATTAAATCACGCTAAAAAACACCTAAATATGCAGATAAAAAAGTGTAAATGGAGCCTAATGTTAAGTAACACACCTGTGACCCTACCTTTCAGCCATTACTTTACCTTTACTTTACCACCTTAACATACCTTTTAAGTAGAAATCTTAGTTCTTTCTATCATCATATGACTTATCTTACAGCTACGCTCTGCATGTTAGGGGGTGTTAGACCCTTAACCTGCCCATTTGGGTTCCAGGCAATCAGCCTGGAACTCATCTTCCCTGCACTCTATTAGGTTTGGGTTTGGAGGGGGCAGGGAAGGATCCCATCGAAAGGGAGTCCAGGGGAGCAAACAAAGTATGTCACTGGGTTTCCCTTAATACTTCTGTGCCAAAACTTTTGAGTTACCTCATTGGGCATCAAAAGCAAGACAGAAAGATAGTTTTCTTCCATGAGTCCAATAATTTTGTACTGGTTCCATTACTTAAGATTAGGGATGCACCGATACCATGTTCTCAAGACCGAGAACTGCTACTTTTCCTCATGTATTCACACATACCAATTACGGATACCATTTTTTTTGTGTCATGTGACAGTTTTTCTAAAACAATATAGACTATTGATTTTAGGACAGTGGTGGAGCACCAGGGACGAGTTACAACTCGGTTACAACCACTGCACCCCTGGTAGTTCTGCCACTGACTCCAAGCTGTAGAGGGACTAAAAAACCTTGCAATACATTATACAACAACGAAGAATACCAACAGCAATAGAGGACTACACCAGGACTGTGTGCAGCGTGTCACCAGGGCTGTGCAGTCTCACCAGGACTGTGTGCGGCCTCTCACCTGGGCTGTGTGCAGCTTGTCACCATGGCTGTGTGCGGCATGTCACCAGGCCTGTGTTCAGCCTCTCACTTGGGCTATGTGTGGCGTGTCACCAGGGCTGTGTGCAGCCTCTCGCCTGGGCTATGTGCGGCGTGTCACCAGGGCTGTGTGCAGCATCTCATCAGTGCGGTGTGCAGTGTGTCACCAGGGCTGTGTGCAGCATGTCACCAGGGCTGTGTGCAGCATGTCACCAGGGCTGTGTGTAGCTTGTCACCTGGGCTGTGTGCAGCTTGTCACCTGGGCTGTGTGCAGCTTGTCACCTGGGCTGTGGGCAGCGCCTCGCAGGTGTCGGGAAGTAGGAGATGTGTTGCCGGACCAATGCTGTATACAGGCGCTGCAAAGGTCCCCAAAAGGCTGCCGTGAGGTCCCCAGCAAGCGTGGGACTTCAGGCAGCCTCTTCAACTTAAAAATGTAAAGCGTTGGTATCGGCGCTTAGTATCAGGGCATTTTTACAGTTAGCTATCTCTATCTGAACAAAAATATAACCCTAGAACATGCAAGACACAACAAGTGAAATGTTTAATTTAATTCCTCCTTCTAGGAAAATAAACACAAAAATGTTTAATAATAGTTCTCAGGGCAGAGTTTAATATGCTTTCTCAGTAATGTACACGAGGAAGGTAACATGATATGCAAAAAAGTTCAGAGCTATTTCCTTTGATTCATTTAATGATGCTTCAGTGCAAAAAAAGTCACAAAAGTTAATTTCATTTGTACAGCAAGAACCTACATTCACTATACGAATAAAAGCAACATTTTACAAAAGCAGCAACAATGAATCTTCAGGGATAACTGGTAAGTCTGCATGTATCTGCTTTCTTTTTCCTAGCATTTCGACTTATGGTGCTTTCAGGACCATTTAGGGTTCATGTTGGCTGCCCTTGTCATCATTTCCACGCTAGGTGATGTTATTAATTCCAAGCTGGCTGATGTCACATTCATCGTATAAGGAACGTCACCAACACACTAAAAAATCCTTTTGAGGATCACTAAATGTTCATTTATTCAGAACCATGTCAAGTTTAAACAAGCGCTTTCGGGGGCCGCGCAGGGTGCCCTTTATCAGGCTTAGCATTGATGTCACATTCAGGCTGTCTGGTGCTGTGCCATTTCCAGGCTGGCTCATGGTAACAATGAAGAGACCTACACAGTTGTTCTTCAGTCCACCATTATAGTCTGTGATAGCTCAAAAGTACTTGGAGATGGCCGAAAACATTCATCTTCTCAGTGATGCTTAGGTTGTCATACATCTCATGAGTTTATTAAGGTGAAATGAAATTTAACTCCAAATACTAGAAGGGAAGTATCAAAAATACTGTTCCCTATTCCAGTGACCGCAGTATTTATTGCCGACCTCTAGGTGGCACTGGAGGTGCATTCCAGTTGTGACTAGATGAAGCCTGCTGGGATCTGGAACACAAAAAATATTGTCATTGAGCTACATATTGGTACACTTTAGACCCCCCCAGGTACATTTAAAGTTTAACTGAGAGCAAAATTAAAAAACAAACCATGAAATACATTTCTGCAATATATGCACATATCCCCATGTTTTTACCTTTTGAAGACCCCGCAAGAACAGGAAAACACCTGTTCTTGCCTGCCAGAAATGCACTCAGCTCCAAATTTCCTGTTGAGGGCTGTCAACACATTGCCTTTTCTAAACTAATTGCAAGAAAAGGTGTCATCCCTGCACAGCTGTCTTTTCCTAAACTACAGAATCCCTCCTCCTCTCAACAACATAGTTGGCAATCATTTAGTACTCTAAGATAATAACTGGGATGGCTGATAAGATTATTTGAGATAACACATGCAGAGTGAACGGACAGTTCTGAATTTATGACAGGATCAGCAGTTATTTGTTTGCACCTATTTGGAGTTGTACAGATATAACAAATTGCTTTCAATGGTATTTGAAATTTACCAAAGGGGAACAAATAAGGGACGGTGATTGTATGGGGTCACATAGACTTTAACATATCTAATGATAATAAAACTGGATAGAGTATGACTTTATCTTCTACATTTCTTGCTGGGAGCTCGAGAGGTAACAGCAAATGACCATGCGTTAGACATCTTATATCCCATAGAAATGCTCTGTTTAGTCCTTTTTTGGGCTTATCTGATCAGGCAGTGCAGAAATCAATGATGATTGAAAAAACAGCCTTGAAAAGAAAAACAACATAAATTTATATTTCAAGTCTCATCAGCCAGAACAATAAAAGATCATAGCTGATGGACTTGTGTGTGTTACTGGGGGGTGTACACCCTTCTCTCTGATGCTGTTTTCTCTGACAGTGAAATCTAAGAGATACCTGGTGTTCTGCCAAGGATCCTGTCACGGGAGTTTGTAGCTAGTAGAAGCTATAGTTTGCAAGCCAACCCCAGGTCACTCAGCAGGTACTCACAGGCCAACAGGTGGGTAGGGGCTGGTGAACTGGAACGTGAAAAAGGCAAGAGACACCATGCAGCTGGAAGCAGAGGTGTCTCTGGAGGTGGCAGGTGCAGGGATGGCACACCATATGTTTAGTATGTAGTAGCAGTGGATACTGCTGGTCCTGAGGTGACACAGCAGAGATTACTTTTATATCTATGATGCTGTGCTCTTGATAGTTGCTGGGAGCAGTGGAGCCGCAAAGGTGACTCCGTTAACAATATAGCGTTTAGCACAGGAAGCACTGATAGCACTAGTAGTACTGAAAGTACAAGTAGCAGAGTGGCCCTGGTTTCACTGGTACCAAGATAGGGCTGGCAACACAAAAAGCACTGGAAGCTAGTGACCACAGATAGCAAGATTAAACTGGTATCAAGGCTGCACTGGACACACAAGAGCTTTGGTAGCCAAAACCTAGTGACAGTATGTCATGCTTGAGTTCAAATAGCAACAGTCATGTGATGCGTCATGTGACACTCTGAATAAAACCTGCACTTTCCCGTGGCCGCAGGAGACAGAGGATTTGCTGCTGCTAGAGCATGTAGTCTTGAGAAATAGAGACTGCATCACATTAAGCAGCAAGGAAAGAGATGCAAAGCACACTGGGAATCTAGGAAGTTGTTGAAAGTGATAAGTAGACGGAAGGCAGCGAGGAAGTAAGGTTTGATTGCATTATCAACTCCAACTACAGTATGTATTCCCTAGTACATATGCTGTGACATTCAAACTATTTAAAGATCTTTAAAACAGGCCTTCCCTGACCTCTCTAGCTGCTTTTAATGTGAAGTTATTCCTCCTCAAAAATCACAACATACACGCTAAGAGCCAGTTCACACTACATCCAGCGGATCACATAATTAAAGGAGGGGTCGTGTTGGTGCCATTCATGTCAATGGCACCGCAGACATGCCTCCCGCCCACAGTGCGACCGCCTGTATGGTATAGCAATGCCCACAGTCCGATGAGATTGCAAAAAAATGTGCATGCCCTATTTGCCCCCTCCCGCCCCAGAATGCATAAGGCTTTAATTATGCGATCCAGTACGTTCCGGCCACTAACTGTGCCGGAACACACTGAATGTGGTGTGAACTGGCCCTAAAGTCAGGTTTCAGTTGGTTTCTAACAGCTTACAAGCACCTGCTGGTTGTTTATACTGTATTAGAGGACTGACAGGTTTCCAAGATTCTGCTCTCATAGAAAAACACCATGCCTGTTGTCAAGTTTGAAAATCACTTCTTTACAAGGCTTATAAATACAGCGGTGAATGGGGGTTTGTTTTAAAGTGCTTGTTCAATATATGTAAATACTTTAGTGTGCATGATCTGGGAACAGGTTTACAATTACAGCCAAATGTTTTTGTAATTTTATATATAGTGGAGAAGGGTTAGATCCTCTGATTTTGTATTGCTTTCTGGGGTTTTGTCGAGATTGCTTCTCACCACATGTCCCAGTATGAACGTGGTGGCCAGGACAGTAGGTGAGGAATAATCTCCAATAACACATAATAAAAAGCAATATAAAGCCAATAAAGGTTTTAGCTGAGTTTTATTGCTGTCTTAGTCCTGGTGACAACATTGTCACCGGCACAAGGAAAGGGGAAAATATGCTCAATGGGCTCACAATACAACTAACATGACTTAAATGCATGAAATCTGTGGTAGCCTTCTGCGCAGGTATACAGCTGAACAAAACATATAGAAGTATTAGTCATAAACACATTTTAAGCCAAAAAAATATGAATTAATTCTTGAATATCAGTCTGGATTAAATTAATCCAGCAGTGAGAAAGCATAAAAACTGCCATTTCTGACCCCCATTCTGAAAATACTAGTTGTCTCTCTGACACGCTAAATCCCTTGCCTTAAAACAGTTAAAGGCAATGGGGTTGATTTGCTGAATGCAAACAGACTGTTCACTTTTCAAGGGAATTTTCCCTCAGCTTATTGAATTTGCGAAGTGAATTTTCACCACATTAAATAAGCTAAAAGGAAAATTCTGTTGCAAAATGAGCAGCCTATTTGCCTTTAGTAAACCTACCCCAATGACTCATAACAAGCATGCAGATCAGCTATGACTTTATTGGCTGCATATTTGTTACAGGTCAGTGACTCGGAAAGTAATGCAGCTAAAGACAGCCAGGAAGGCTTTTAGAAGGAGATTAGCAATGGCAGCCTCTTTGGTTCTTTCAGTAAGGTTTCCTTTAAAGTATACAGGTTTACCTCCTTGTGCTCCGGTTTTGTATCCTTGGTGGCCGTGGTGGCCTTGGAGGAGGTCTATCTTCTGGAAGGGAGGAGTGCCGAGGGCTGTATCTTGGAGGCGGCTCTGGGTTGTCTTCCTACAATGTCAACAAACATAATTCTACCTCTATTTGTGTGTGCAAGTCTCTTAATTGGTATACATGGATATCAATATTCATAAAATACCTTGAAATATAGAGCAAATGAATGGAGATATAATATTTAGGAACATTTAATAAATTGTTGCAAAAGCAATCATGATGTGCAAAGTAATGCAGCACATAGCAGTCAATCACATTTCAACTGATATCAGTTCAGAGAATTCAGAAAAATTACTACGGGTTGGTTAAAGTGCCCATACACTGCACGATTATCGTGCGAGATTCGAGGGAAATCCCGCGATCGTTCGATAATCGCAAAGTGTATGGAAGGCGTGCAACCGTTTCTACTGAATGGTCGCATGTCTTCTGTCGAACAAGCAGGCTGGAAAACCCACCAGGAATCGTACGATTCTCGGCGAGTTAGTGGCTTGCTTGTTCGACAACTGCCGAACGGGCCGGTTTGCGCACGCGCACACTGCCCGTTTGCAGTCACCTTGCGATGATCGTAAGTACGATCTGCCTGTCCAAGATAGGCAGATCGTACATTTTTTAAATTACTTTACAACCCTCGCAAGACAAAAGTCTTGTGAGGATTGTAAAGTGTATGGCCACCTTTAGAAAGAGGTTTTTGTACTCTGCAAAATGGCTTCAAAAGTCTAATTCCATCCAAAGCTCACATTTCAGTCTACACATATCTGAAATGCTTTCAGAAGATACTTACATATCTGCAGGGCTTCAGGAGACACTTACAGATCTGAAAGGCTTTCAAAAGACACTTACATGTCTGCCAGGCTCCGTTAGACACTTATATATCCAAAAGGCTTTCAGAAGACACTTACATATCGGAAAGGCTTTCAGAAGTCACTTACATGTCTGCCAATCTTCAGTATTCACATATCTGAAAGGCTTTCAGAAGACACTTACATGTCTGCCAGGCTTCAGGAGACACATATCTGAAAGGCTTTCAGAAGACACTTACATGTCTGCCAGGCTCCAGGAGACACTTACATATCTGCAAGGCTTCAGAAGACACTTACATGTCTGCAAGGCTTCAGAAGACACTTACATATCTGCAAGACTTCAGGAGACGCTTACATATTTGAAAGGCTTTCATAAGAAACTTGTATATCTGCCAGACATGAAGCCTTTTCAGACATGAAGACTCATGTCTGAAAATCCTCTTAGGATTTGTATATTTTTGTACAGAATGTTAAGCTGGCCTTACACTGCTTGAATTCAGCCAGCGGAGTCGGACTGAAAATTGTTAGCCAATCAGCTGCACAATAGACCAGCAGGGGAGATTTCCCTATCCATGTGGGGCTGATTCAGAAAAAAATGGCAGTGTAAGGCCAGCTTTAGTCCCTTCTTGCAAATGCAACAGAACATTAATTTTTACTGATACATTTACCTTTACGTATACACCTTAAAAGTCAGTAAGGCTAGGTTCACACCTCAGCGACACCCAGGAGGCGCGTCCCAGAGCCATCGTGTGTTAGTGCACACAGCGGTTGGTGCGTGGCCCCATTGCTTTCAATGGGGTGACATCCATGCGGCAACCACTAAAAAAAAGTACAAGTACCAGCTTTTTAGTTCAATTGCACGGGCGGAATCGCGGAGGAAAACTGCACGATTTGCCTGGTGCGACTGGGGTGCCATTATTAGCGCGATCGCCTGCGGTTTTGTGCATGATTGCCGCGCGGTCAGGAGTCGCCCAGGTGTGCACCTAGCCTAAAAGCTATGGCAAAGTTTTGATCTGGAATAGAGGGGATTTGTCATATTATATACAATTATATGATTAATATATTACATTAATATGTTATCAATCAGTAATAATACATTATTGATTATATATGAATTACTTATAAATAATTACATTGAAACACATATGCAATTACCTCATTATCTCCTTCCCTTCCACTACTCAGGCTTAGCGTACTTCGAGTGCTGGATCGGTTACTGCTGCTACCTGTATTAGAAAAACACATGCAGGGACCACATCTGTGAGATCTTTTCAAATTTATCTTCATCGGTTGGTACATGATAAAATAAAGGGAGGTCAGAATGAAATACCTGAAAACAGGGGTAGGCAACCTCAGCAATCCAGCTGATGTGGAACTACATATCCCAAGAGGCAAGATTCTGACAGCCTCCTAGAAGACGTGAATCCTAGAAGCAAGGGGGTGGTGGTATTTGTAGTCTCACCACAGCTGGAGTGCTGAGGTTGCCTACCCATGATCTAAAATCTAAACTGAGTTTCTGGGTGGCATAGTCGGCTCTTCTCTCATAGATTTCAAGATATACTGAAGACCCTAGTCACATGTCCAGCAAGTTTAACCATAAAATAAATGAATAATCCCACAGCTCTTCCAAAGGAAAGGAAACTTTATAAAATGTGGTCCAGTTTGATCCTTCCAGATCCCCAAAGGCAATCAATGTTTTGTATAGCTGTATCTCCTGCACTCCTTATAGCATCTGAAACCAGTAGATATTATGGTGCTCGCAGTGATAAACACGGATGGTGCCGTGTATCTTCAAGTTCAGAGGAATGGAGAATCACCAGCACTCAGAAAATATCGTTTAGATCTTGGTGTTCATTTATTGAAACACAACGTCACATGTGTAAGAAAGCCAACATTTTGGGGCCACGTAGAGTCCCTTTATCAGGGTCACAATAAAACCTTGCAGTGCAGAATGTCAGTAGAAAGGGACCCCACGATGGCTTTCTGACACGTGACGTTGTTTCAATAAATGAACACCAAGATCTAAACAATATTTTCTGAGTGCTGGTGATTCTCTATCGCTCTGAACTGAAAGGGAATCACTAACTCATTGGTTCAACATTCTACAATATTAATTTCCTTTACATTTACATTGTTGCTGTTTATATTTTGTCCATTTAGAGACACATCCATCCTTTTATGGAAGACTATTCCACATTGTAAAAGCTCTTAAAGTAAAGAATGAGCAGGATGGGAGACCTGATTTTTCTCTGCAGCAGTTAAATACAGGTTTTGTCCTGCCTCCAGCCTGTAACTGTACAGTGAAAGGAGAAGCAGCTTAAAGGAGAACTATGAGGTGAATGAAAATCACTCATCCTCATAGTTCGGGTGGACGTGTGACAATTAAACTGCCACACATCGGCTCAATAGATCGGGAAGTGAGCGAACACATACCGCCGCTCGCTTACCTCTCGATCATCTTCCTGCAGAGAGATGTGACTGCCAGTCACGGCTCCCTGCAGGGATTCCCCTCCTCGCTCCGATCCTCCAGCGTTGACTGAAGGAATGGACGGGGGGGGGGGCAAGAACAGAAAATTGTGCCCCCCCCCCAACAGACGTGTGATGTCACACGTATCATGTGACATCATGCGTGCCGCCTCCAGGATGGTGTCATGCATGAGCAGAATGCGCTGGTGGCCAAATCCAAAATAGCATAAAAATTTGTTTTGTTTGACGAAACTAATTAAAACATTTTTAGTTTCTGTTTCTGTAGTAAAATATTTACGATTATCCAGTTATCAATGGTTTGAAGCCTCTATGGTGAGTGCTTCTACCCATTGAGAAACTCATGAATGAATAGGAAGTGATGTAAAGCTGCGCCCCCTCTCAGCTGCGCCTGAGGCGAGTGCCTCACTCGCCCCATGGTAGCTACAGCCCTTCTCTAGATAGGCAGAGCCCGCTGTCACTCACGCAGCTGGGTGGATCTCGACAGCATTGTCGGGATCTGTCCCGGCTGCGGTGGTCTCAGTATACTGCGAGCTGTAGCTCGCGATTTACTGAGCTTTGGGTCACCGGAGGACACTAGTATATGTCCTCCCGTGACCCTTAAGAGAACTATGGGGACCTCATTTCTTACCCTATCAGCACGTTCACTGTTAGCACATGAACACTACAGTAAAACTGATTGGCTCCTTGTGCTGCTTCTGCCTCTCCAAGCCTATTCTCTGCTGTACAGGGACTGCAAGAGGTTGATATTAAGGCAAATTCAGTTACTCACACTTCTTGGATTTATTAAAGTACATTTAATGATGTATGAATGAATACAGAGCAGCCTTAATGTTTGCCTTTCATATCTGCCTGACGTTCAGATTTAAGAAGAAGGCACAGATGTATGACTTGAAGCAACTAACAAACATAGTAGAGCTTTTATTAGGGTTCTCCAAAACGTCAAACCTGTCTCATTGACCTGTGCCATCCATCAAATTAACACTAAAATATAAAACTTGTTCTACCATTTTTATCCTATGTATATATCAGAGCAGCCTTAAAGAAGAACTCTGGGCAAAACTTTTCTTAACCCTTGCAGTAGGGCTACACCCGCACCTCAAGAGTTAAGTGTTCGATTCTGGTCTAGGTGCAAAAAAAATAACCAAAGTTATACTCACCTGTTCCTCTGAGCTGGCCAACTGTGACAGCGCTCCCTCCAGCCTGTATCCTACTCCACTGCAGCGATGGTATGTCCCTCAGTGTCCTCACGTTCTATACACTGTATTGGACGTAATAACTTATGGGACCTTAGACCCCTGGAGAGGAGGGGGAGAGAGACTGGAAGGACCGCTCTATGAGCAAGCCGGCTCTGAGAATCTTTTTTGTTTTAGCACCTAGACGAAAATGAGCACTCAACCCTTGCAGTGCGGGTGTAGGGTGGTAGCCCCACTGAAAGGGTTTAGAAACGTTTTGGGCCAAAGTTTTTCTTTAAATTATGAGGGAGGCATATGGAAACTTGAATATATTATCGTCTTTTCCACTGACATCCTGTGCTGCAAGGTTTTATTGTGACTATTGCTTCATTTTAAGAAGGAAAGCAATGGCTGGATGAGTTATAGGAAATTGCATTAGCCAGTTCAGCCAAGATGTCACCTTCCTTGGAAAATGACACTGACTATTTGAAGGGACTGAGAGACTCTAAGACTGTATGAAAAAAAAGATACCTACTTGCAGTGCTAGATGTACTTTCTGTCTTCCAGTCTCCTCGTCTAAGTCCTACTTTTGGAGGAACCAAGCTTGTATCATATAACCCATACTCATGCTTTACCTCTGGATTCTGCCCACGGGGAATGGGCGTTGTGATTTCTAATTCTAAAATAGAAGATGATTGTTAAAAAGATTCTTGCAGCCCGGTATATACATTTATAAAATGTAATTTTCGATTAGATTACTTGCAAATAAAATCACAATGCCTTTTTATCAGTCCATAAGATTGTTCTAAAATATTATTTTACATTTCTTTGTATGGTGGTGCTTGACAATCAGACTAAGAAGTGTGTGTGTGTGTGTAAGTATTGTTTTTACAGTTTACACGATAAAATACTGTATATTTTACAGCATGTAAATTTCTATAAATTAATGCACTTGGTACATTTAAAGAAGAGAAAAGTTGTTGAAATGAGTATATATAAACACATTAACCTATTTAACCAAATAAGTACCCAGCACACTCACAGTATGTACTGTATGTCCCCCACCATTGTTTATTTCAGTACAGAACATTCAGAATCAGACCAGGGAGAGCAAGCTTCTCTATTAGTTCAGGATTTCCTGTCTGATGTTCTAAGAAGGAGAATGATAAGACTAAGATTTAGGGCTGCGCTGGCCCGTTGTTTGCCTTGTCAGGGATGGGCTCGGTTTACACCACCACCATAAGAAAGCAGTGGTGTTCGCTGAAAAAAAAGTATGGCATGCTGTACTTTTTTAGCACAGCGGGATGCTACTCGGAACAACCGCCTTACACCCCGCTGGGCCTGTAGAACTGAATGAAATATCACTTGTGACATTTCAATACAGTTCTACAAAAACCTTTTTACACTTCACTGTGTCGGGCAACGCACACCAGCTGCTGTGCGTTTAACAGAGCAGCTGGCGTGAATTGGCTCTTAAAGTTTCTGTGTCGCTATACCCTTTCCCCTTCAGCCTGCCCATTAGACTAGGAATGAGCCCTGCAATGCTGGTGTGGTCTCCTCTCCTTGTTCCTTTTTTCTCAGTCTTTAAAGCAGAACTATGAGGTGAGTGATTTACACTCATCCTCATAGTTAGAGCCGACGTGTGACATTGAGAGAAGCGACTATCATCGCTGCCCGCAGAGATCCCCCCCTCCTCTCTCTGATCCTACAGCGCTGACTTCCCCTCTCATAATTTTTTTGTCTCATTACCTTAATTTTCTAGTAGCTTTTGGGTAATTGCACATAAGTAAAAAAGGAGTTAAATGACATAAAGACTAAAAGAAAAATATTTTTTTATCTGCTTCCCTTTAATACAGTGTAAAAATACAGAAACATTTTTTTAAGATATGGAAAAAATAAGTTAAAAGTAAATAATCTTATCATAGTGTGTTATATGTTAGAAGCTTTGTTTTTATGTGTAATTTGTGATTACATGTGTACTTTGGGGCCGTCATATTTGCTTATTCCAGGCTGCCCTCCTATATCACTGATAAGGCCTGATTGAGAAGAGTAGACCCTTGTAAGCCCCCTTATGTGATAGCAACTAAGTTAAGTAAAAACAATGTAATGTAAAGTCCCCCGCAAACACGCATCGGGTCCGCCCTATGTATAAAAACATCTAGCGCGCTACACATGTTAATTATCGTCATGTGAACCAGAGTGAGAGCAATATTGGTAGGGCCAATATTCATGGATATCTCTAAACTAATGACCTGTACGGGCTTTTAAAGTATCGCCTATGGACAATTTGGGGTACAGTATTTTGCCCCCGTTTTACAGACGTGTGCAATTTTTAACCTGGGCATGTTGGGTATCTATCCACTTGTTGGGACCTCATTTTTTATGGGTAATATGGGTATTATATTGTGTTTTTTGGGCACTAGAATTAACTTATAAGAGAACTATGGGGTAAGTGCTTTTCCCCATAATTCTCTTAAGGGTCACGCAGTATGCTGAGACCGTTGCAGCCGGGACGGATCCCGACATTACTGTCGAGATCCACCCAGCTGCGTGAGTGACAGCTGACGCTGCCTATCTAGTGGCAGAGCCAGCTGTACCCGCCCCCTCCCCGTCCGTTCATCCAGTGAGCGTTGGAGGAGCGGTGAGGGGGGAATCCTTGTAGGGAGCTGTGACTGACAGTCACGGCTCTCTGCAGAGAGATGATTGAGAAGTGAGTGAGCTCACTTCCCGATCTATTGAGCCGACGTGTGACAGTTTCATTATCACACGTCGGCTCGAACTATGAGGATAAGTGATTTTCACTCACCTCAGTTCTCCTTTAAGTGCATTTTTTACTAACTTTTTGGGTTTGATAAAGAGTTGCACAAATATCGTGCGACGTAAAAATTTGCAACTGCCGGCATTTCATTTTACAGGTTATTTGCTTTCAGAATATATATAAGGTTTTGGGGGTTTCAAGTAATTTTCAGGTCTAAAATGTGGTTTATAACATGTGTGCAAAAAAACCGCAAAAAAATGCCTTGGCAGCAAAAGGGTTAAAGTGTATGTAGACCCTAACAATTAACTTCTCTTATTTGCTTCCTCTTTGGTCTGTTACATATACAATAGATAGTGATTTATTATATCTGTTTAATAAGTGCAAAAAAAAAGCTGTTGATACTGTCAGGAAAATAATGAGTAATAATAATAAGCAATTGTTAGTTAGTATCTGTAGACTACAGAATGCCTTTCCCCACGTTATGGAGAAAGGGGAAGTGTTCTGTAGTCATAACATACTTCCTATCCTAGAATGACAACTCTGTTCTACCATAGATACAGTACAGCGTGTGAGCTTTGTCAACCTAGCACAGGAAGTGTGTTACTGGCAGGATCACCGGGTAAAAAGAAAGGAAAGAAAGCTTAAAAAAACGAACGGACCCACTACATCTAAGGACTGGTAAGCTGCAATACATTGCATTTTCGTTTTTGGATTTAGATACAGTTTAATCTGGAAAGCAGATAGAAGAACAGAGTCGCTGTTGTATAAATTACAGACAGAGATACATAAAAAGATTTACATTTCACCAGAAAAATACAGCATTGTGTTTGAAACAATATGGATGCAAAAAAACTAGATACCTGATTTCTTAAGCTTTTTATTTTCATCCCGCCTCCTGTTAATACTGTCTCTTAATCTTCGAAGATTTTCCTGAAAGTGATAACAATAAACAGTCATATATATTTTTCTTTGAAGAAAATGCAAGGCATTTTGTGAATAAGCAGGCAATATGGAGGGGCGGGTGATGCGACTGGTGCACTTCACTGTACCGGTATAAGATTTTTATACTTGGTAGCAGCTCTCTGCACATAACACACAGCTTTATAATAATAACTTACATACCAAGTGTGGTGTATAAATTATATTTTTTTCCTGAAGTTTGGCTTTAAAAGGTTATTAAACCATCATTTGTTTTTGCATATATCTACTGCTAGCCAGCAGTAGATATATGCAAAAAGATTTTTTTCAAAATAAATCACGAATCTGAAACTTTCTTGGGAGGCCGCAAAGGATCTTGGGGTGGGCGCATGCGCAGTTCAGATGTTTCCCGCCGGGAGACGAGGAGAGACACAAGGTAAGTATATGGAGCAGCGTACACCGGCACAGACTCCGTGGGACATCAAAGAAGACATCAGAGAAGAGGATTGGGGGGGGGGGTGTGGCATTAATGTCACTTTAATAAATTGAGAAAAAAGTAAACAGTGTGATGCATGGAACAATGCATCACCCCCCTTCCTTTCACAATGCATACCAGCAAGCTCACATTATATAGAGCATACCACAAGTTTGCGATCTGAATGGGCACTTAAAGTGAACCTGTGATTTGCCCATGTAGGGCAAACCAAAAAGGTTACTCTATTGCCTTCACCCCCTAACAGCACATACTCATTTTCCTTTGCTCACTGGCCACTCTTTTCAGCTATACAAAGGTATAGAAATAAAGCTCCTCCATGGCTTTAGCAGGGGAAAGACAGCTGAATGCTCGCTGGCAGGAGTGTGCCCTCGCTACAACCAAACATATATAGTAACTCCGTTCTACGCTGAATTAGTTTATTGAAAGTTTGTCAGTGGCATTGAGTCCTGCCCGAGATCCGTCCCCCTGACATGTTTCACCCAATTCATCTCTATGACTGCAGGATTGGGTGAGACATGTCAGACCGGGGACCTTGGGCAGGACTCAATGTCACTTACTGTAACGCCTTGCTATAGGGGTATGTATATGGATCTCAACTGCGGAGTATACCTTCCAGGTGGAAGGATGGGGATCAGTTCTGCAGCTGGGCCTCTGGTGCCCTGTATTTGTATAGGCTGAGAGGGAGCTGCTTCACATCATACCCCATATGAAGATTTGGGAAACCCAGGCAACGAGGAGGCTATCAAAGAGGCTATGGTAATGACTGGAACATCCAGCCCCAAGTCGGTAGAGACGGAAGCTAATTTAGAAAGCTAGTCAGTGTAACTGACCTTCAGCATCACAACTATTATTAAGCGGGGTTAGCGGCAACTAGCACCCGCAGTGAGTAACATGCAAAGTCCATGAAGTTCAGCACAACAGCTAATATCAAGCAGGGTTAATGGCTATTAGCAACAGCAGTGATTAACATGCAAAGTCCATGAAGTTCAGCACACAGCTAATATCAAGCCAGCTTATATGGCAATTAGAACAGTAAGCACAATCAAATGGAGTAGGCCTGCATTAGTTTCCAGATCTCACGTGGGTACTAGTCCATGTGCTTGCGGTTTTGTGGAGTCTTTATCTTAGCAGGGAGACTCATACGGAGGTGCTGTGTCCTGAGGTAGTAGGTCCGGCTGGGAGGACAACTGATTGATCATCGTCCTGCTACAACCAACAGTGGACGCTGATCAATTAGTGAGCAGCGGCTTTAAGCCGACTGCTCGAACAAGATGGGGCGGAGTCATGAGGCACGCCCCTTACACTGACGAACTTCCAATAAACTGATTCAGCATAGAACGGAGTGCGGCTGGATTTTTCCTTTACTATACACTCTCTTCAGCTGCTAAAAGAAATTAAAGGAAGCCTCCTGCAAGCTCCAAAAGTCACTCTAGATCATGCACTGGGCTGAGGACTCTCCCCACCCCCATGTGTCAGGGCTGTGCACATTACCAAATACCAACGTGATCACATGGAATGAGTGACATGCTCCTCCATATCCAAAAGCATTGGGCATGTTCTTTACTCCCAGTGGGCTGAATGGAGTGATAGAGGAGCAAAGGAAAGATGAGGATGAGCTGCCGGGAAGGGATGGAGGTGCTTTAATGTAAAACTGTTGCTTTGTCCTGCATGGTACTCAATTTTGCTCTGCTCCATTGACTGCGAAAGCACTGAGAAATACTCTGAATTTCTGGGTATGGGGGAGAATGTGACCTTCTCCCTTTTCCTAGCACACAATGCTCGGGGCTGAGTGGCCAATCACTAGGCCGAAACACTCTCATATGAGTCAGGGGAGAAATTCATTACCTCTAACACTTCAAGTAATATCATTGCCGGAAATAAGCCTGTTGTGTAATGACCACTAAGCAAGCAATGATGATTTAGAGTGGCACTAGTTATGAGCATGGGCAAAACTCTCAACTCATGTCCTTGACTGACTTCTCAGCTACTTAGTTATGTCTGTTGTCATAGATCATACAAGTTGTACAAACATATTAATGTTTTTTTTAACTTATGTCAATACATACCTGCTGGTACCTGAAGGAGTCAGATCTTTTCTTTTGATTTAATTGCCATTCTTTAAATTCGAGTACTGCTTCGTCAACGGAAACAATACCTAGTTTGACACGTTCTTGTAAAGTAATTAATTCCCGTTGACCTGGGGTCTTCATGCCAGCAAAGGGGTCGTAGACACTTGACTGGTGGCGGTCTCTCCTCATCGAAATACTTGCTGTTTAAAAGAAAAAACTACTCATAAGCAACACATAATCCAGTCATGGGTTACAGTACTTTTCTGAAGGGCTATGGGTAACCGACTAGTAAACTTTGCTGTTAGTTAAGTAATTCAATATATCCAAAAGTTGGTACTCTTTTAGTTAAGCATAAGTACCCATAGGAACTATTTTGACAAATGTGCCTTGATAGTGCTTTAAAACTCTCTCATAAATATGCAGATGTAGATAAATGTTTTTATTATTATAGAAGCAGGTTATTAATTTACCTAAATTGCTAACTATACTAATGGTCCTAGAGTGTCACTTGTTTGGACTTTCCCCCTTCCCCCAATGTACTTTCTGGTGAAACTAAATTGATTATCTATCCACAGAATCATGCCGTAATTGTAACCAGAAGCCACATGAAAATCCGGAAAAAATCTTCTAAATTGGATTTGATAAAACTTAGAAAAATCTATTTGAAATACTCAAAATGGTCTCCAACTCTTAGGTTGGAAGTCTAATGATACTATACTACATCAAAACTAACCACATTCAACCTGAATAGATGACTACCACAGGACCACAAAAATAAATCAAAGCGTCAAGACTGCAACCCCCCCTCCCCCCAAACTGATTATCTATTCACAGACTCACGTCACAGTTTTGGCCAGAAGCCCTGTGACAATGCTGAAAAATCTTCTAAATTGTATTTGATAAAACTTAGAAAAATCTATTTTAATTACTCAAAATGGTCTCCAACTCTTAAAGGTTGGAAGTCTAATGATACTATACTACATCAAAACAAACCACATTCAACCTGAATAGATGACTACCACAGACCCACAATAATAAATTGTAGTGTCGAGACTGCAAAAAAGAAATCCCCCAAAACTGATTATTCACAGGCTCACATGGCAGTTTTGGCCAGAAGCCCTGTGAGAATCCTGAAAAATCTTTTAAATTGGATTTTACATTCATTGAATAATCCAATTTTAGCAAACCTGCATTTTTCCCAGATGCCATCAGCACTTTACTGATTGACTACATGTTTCTTAGAATGACACAAGATGACTGCCTATAAAATGTCTGTAGATTATTCTTATACTGTATAGTTCAGTTAGAAGTAATCAGTTGGCATGTAAATAGTATTTTTAGAGTACACTTACATGTTCTCGAAATAAAAGAGTCCACATAAACATTCTCATTTCTTGGCACTGGCATTTTCGGTTCAAACACTAGGGAAAATGTATTATCACATTATTATGGCTTTACAGTAGCTATAAATACAGTAAAAAGTATTTTGAAGCTCCTATTTTTACAGTAAAAAGTATTTTGAAGCCTAGCCAAGCTATGCTTGTGAAGGAAGTAGTGATCTTACAAGTTGGAAAACCTTGCCTGATCACTATTGTACTTTCTCCTGATAAGCCATGGCTGAGATGTCTACAGTAGGGCTGACTGTCTCTTTGTAGCTGGCCACACAATTTGACTGTTCATATTTAGGAGTCAGGCAGCCAGCTTAGGTGACTGCAGGCCATAGGCGTATCTACAAAAAAAGTGCACCCCTGGCATCCTGGCCAGCAGTAAGGGCCATATACATCTTCCCGCCCGAATAAGCAACGGAAGCTCTGGCCGACATCCCGCCCAGCTCCTGGCAACCAGTGACGTCACTAGTTGCCAGGATCCGGGTAGGGCACTGGCCAGAACATCCAGCCCGCATCCACATCTCCCCACTTGCTCTGGTTGCTAAGAGCTAGGCAGGGAGATGTATATGGCTCTCACACATCTCCCACCCGTTTCTTAGCAACCTGGGATACTCTGGCCAGCATCCTGCCCAGCTCCTGGCAACCAGTGATTGGTGGAACAACAGCCAGAGCATGTAAGATCTGGGCAGGAGATGTGTATGGGAAAGGGGTGGGGAAAGAAAAAAAAACTGTGGTCTCAGCGAGAACGTGAACTTTCGGCGACCCATGGAGTAGTGCCCGCCTTTCAAGTGACGCCCAGGGCATGTGCCATACACCGGATATGCCACTGCTTCAGGCATAAGGGTAATTGTCAACACATCGAAATGTTTCATCCTTGCAAAATGTCACTCCAGAAATGTTCTGTAAACCTGGGGCTTGTTTTAATTTCCTAACAAAGTTGCAGTTAAATTTATTTCTAATACATACAAGACCGTATTAGCGTAGAATTCTAGGAGGCAGTCTGATGTGAATTAAGGTATGGTGCTTAAAGTGTATGTAAAACAAAAACTTTTTGTTAGTTTTGGCTAGAGTAGGGAAGGGTTAGAAAGGAAAGGTACCAGTTTTTTTTTATTTTAGGTTGTGTCAGGGAGATTTCCTTTCACTTCCTGTTCTACACACACAACAGGAAGTAAGAGGAAACCAGTTGACTCAAAAACAGGCATCCTCCTGTGTTCCTGTAACATTTCTAAAATGTTGAATTTCCCATCACTTTGTGTACCACAGACAATGGTCACCAGGCCAAGTATAGCAGGTTAATCTCCCCTGTGGAGATACGGACTACAAGAAAAACTTGGCAGGGGTTATGACACTTTCTTACTCTATCCAAAACTGAAAGAAGAAGTTTTGGCTTTACATACACTTTAACTGCAGTGAAACTCTCAACCCTGGTTAAGTTTTCTGTTATTGGTATCTGGATTACAACACTGACAAAGCATAATGACTAATCATGTAAAAAAGGTCCAATATATACATCTATCTACGTGTGTGTGTATGTGTATTGTGGCAGCAGGCAGATGGGGATGTCTGTGTTTAGGTGTAATAATGAAGTTCTTCCTCTTGGGGGAAGTGCTGAGAGGGCTGGAGGCTCTGAGGTAACAAGCCCAGCTGAAGCTAGCTGGCTTGTTAGGGCCTCTACAAGAAGCCCCAGCATCCTACGAGAACAGCCCCACCCTAGAGCCAGACTGTGTGTTTGGTGGACTGGGGAGCAGGCAGCCTGTGTGGCAACCCGTCTGTGTGGCAACCGCCTGTGTGGCAGCAGCCTGTGCGAAAATCCGGCTGTATGAGAGCAGGCTGTGTGGAAAAACAGCAGCCTGAGTGGCAATCTCCCTCTGTGGCCAACAAGCAGTCTTCCTGTGTGGCAAAAAAACATGCCTGTGTGGCCAGTGGACGTTTAAGTTAAGGGACCAACTTGAAGTCGGTGAGACTGAAAACTGTTGTTGTGGGGACAGAAAACAGTTCTTCATGTTTGAAAACCCCTGCGAGGGAACACCTGTATGGACTTTTCTTTGAATTGTGCGTTAATAAAAGTAGGCAAAGAAGCCCTTACAAAGTGAAAAGTGACTGGCAGTGTACTGAATGCGCTACCATTTGAAGCTAAAGTTGTGACTGGAGGAGGGCTTTAACGTTATTTGGGTAAATGATCTGATTTTAGCCCAGCATCAGCAGTTTACTATCAGTGTTTTAAGGGGATGTACATTGGTTTTGTAAATGTTTTCTTTCTTTAGTATGGTCAGGATAAAACATTTTTAATAAAACAATTAATTTGTGTTGTTTTAGACAGTCAATATTAATTATTGCATGTAAATATTTTCAAAAAGTCTGTTGCTTGACAGAGCTCAGTAGTTCATGCTCAAATTTACACCCACACGTAAAAATGTGGGCGTTATAAAATGCAAACATCACAAACAAAAACTTTCCAGTTAAAAAAATGTGCAGTTGTAGGAAAAAGGATGTATTTAACATGAGCAGTACATAGCTCGCTTAGGGAATCGAGGCACTTGAAGGCTTATTTAAAGAGGAACTACAGCCAAAAATAATAACATAAAAATAAATAAAACCATAAAATACCAAAAACAGCTTTTGCTGCAATGTGTGCTCATGATGTGTCCATCTCTCTGTCACTCTGCTTTCTCTCCTATCAGAATACTTCTTGTCAGCACATAAACTGACTGGGTCCCTGTGCTGCTTCTTCCTCTCACACTTCAGCCCTGCTGAACAGGGGCCTGTAAGAGGCTGAAACCAGGTCAAATTCAGTTGCTTGCATAAAAAAATGCTTTTTTTTAATGATTTATGATTGATATGTGATAGTGCAACCAGGGGCGTCCCGAGGCTGGGTGACACCCGGAGTGGTAACCGGGTGTCATGGTATGCCGCCGGGTCCTCTCCCTGACTTTTCAGAAGGGGGTGACACCAAAATGACTGTCAGTCATTTTGGTGTCACCCCTCCAATGGTGTCACCCCTCCAACGGTGCCACCCGGGTGCGGGCCGCACCCCCCTTGTGACGCTACTGAGGGCAACTACAGTAACTAATGAGATCCCTGTAATCACTGATTTGATTACAATAAACTTTTTTTTTATTCCCCCCTACCCCACATGCAGCTAAAAGCCATACCGTCACATGATCTCCAAGGTGCCTCTTCTAGTATCGTGATCTCTTCTCCTGTCTAGCCGGCAGGGCCGGTGCTCCCACTAGGCAAACTAGGCAGCCGCCTAGGGCGCACTGCTACCTGCCCCCCACCCCCATCTATTTCAAATTGCAAAAGCCAATAGCAGGCTGGTTATTTCACCTGCCCACTGAGCAGAGGAGCTGAACTGAGAGAAAACTTTCTCAGGTCTGCTACTCTGATCAGTGGGTGGGGTTTCAATATCCAGTCTGCTATTGGCTATTTCAAATTAAAATAGCCAATAGTAGTCTGGCCATTGCTCCTGGCTGCTTACATTCACCTGCGAACGCTAGCTGGCAGGAGGATGGAGCTGCGCAGGGATTAGGGGTTGCGCCCCGTGAGGGGGGTGCAAGTAGCTGGTCTTGCCTAGGGCACAAAATAGTCTAGCACTGGCCCTGCTAGCCGGATATGTGTTGGCCCGTCATGTGACTCCACTACTGAATGCTGCCCTATGATGCCTATGGCCACGTCATCAGGAAGATACATGGGCACTGCAGACCAGACCCTCCCACACTACGGAGCAGTAGATAGAAGACCTGGGAATAGCATGTGACTTGACCAGAAGAGGTAAGTATTTGGGGCTTTTCATTTTAGATTTTAGAAGATCAAGTACAGGGGGTGACGTGAAAAAAAAGGTTTTCTTTTTTAGTCTCAAGGGAGCTTGAAAAATAATTGGTCTCTGGGAGCCCCTGCACTATCCACATAGACATTGCAATGGGCAGTGTCTTACTGAATAGACTTTTTTCATCTCTTACTGCACTTGGCATTTCCAATGCAGCACTGATGTAGGCATAGTCCTGCTTCCTGTGCCATTTCCAACAATGAACAGATTTCTTAAATAAATACTGTAAATGCAAACGCAGATTTGTCTGTTTCTCTTTTTTGTATGCAAAGTAGGTAGATAACTATTTCCAGCATTTTCTCAAAATGAGGAAGTGTGCGTTAATGTTTTCAGTTATCTGTAGCTGACAAATATATAGAGCGGGGGTAGGCCACCTTGGCACTCTAGCTGTTGTGGAACTACAAGTCTCATGAGGTTGCAAAACTCCCAGTGACAGACGCATTCTGGGATTTGTAGTTTCACCACAGCTAGAGTGCCGAGGTTGCCTACCCTGCTATAGAGGGATCTTTCTTTTCTTTTTTTGCTTTACATATGTTATTTCTACACATAACTTAGCTATAGATACCTTTGGTCTGTAAATGGCTAAATACACAGCTGAAATACATATAGGTGAACTGTTTGCAATTCTTTTTACAGCTAGGCACCCCTGCCAGTTAGCAGTCAGGCGTGTAAACTTGCTGCATACTACTCTGTAGTTAAGTGATAAAGCATGGTCAAGGCCTCTCCCCAGTGTGTGATTGGAAAATAAAGGAACACAACCACATTGAAGATATGTCTTCCTGTTCAGAGTGGTGGCACTGTGCAAAACAGTAAAGTCCTGATTTGCTTCGATTTCCGACCCTCCCTCTTCCAGGCTGAAGGCTCATGTATAGTCAGATTTGGGTACTGCAAAATCTGGCACATATGTTAAAGTGCATTTATTGATTGGTAATAAATTGGTTAGAGTTTACCAATCTCCCCACTTGCCATCCCGGAAAAAAACAAACAAATTTAAATAATGGGGAAATGGCCAGCAAGAGGCTGCAGTTGGCGTGGGGGGACATAGAAAGCCTGGGTGTGATCACATTCAATTCAAGGGAGTCTTCTACACTCCCCCACGCAGCCGCTCACTGGCTGCTGCTAGTTTGTTTATATTGGCAAGGCCGAGCGTAAGTTTTATGAATGGATGTGATTGGTGGCTTGTTAGATGCCAATCGCATATATTCATTATATGGCTGTAAGTTTTTGGTTGCTGAAGCAAGGACCAGAAGAAGTAAGTTAGAAAATGGTGAGGATATGGAGGTAATTCGATCTGATTGGCTTAGGGCAAGTAGAAAGTTCTTGTTACTTTTTTTTCTGTGATGTTCATCCCCTTTCTCTTTTTATGTTTTTTTTTTCCTCTGATTTTTAATAATGGATCATGCGGAGAAAATATCAAATTCATCACAAATAGTCCTCACTTCGGCAGGACATATACTAAAATTGGAACGATACAGAGAAGATTAATATGGCCCCTGCGCAAGGATGACACACAAATTCGTGAAGCGTTCCATATTTTTTGTGACGAACGAGTGCTGCAGTGCTACTTAGGCGATGGTTGATTCTAGGACCATGATGGTTTTGTAAGTCTATCTCATAACATGATATGGATCTCTATTGTATAAGGAAGTGTCCTTTTATAATTGGTCTCTATATATTGTTTGACACCGTTGATTTTGCACATTTTGAATTTCGAATGTGTTTATTTATATGTTTCAATAAAGGAGAAATTGAGAAAAAAAATGAATCACAAATAATTTTTAAGAGGGCTGTAGGGAGCACAAATGTAGAAGTGTTGACTTCAGCAGTCTTATGTAACATGTCGCCAGCCTATGATTGTCTCCTGAAGCATATCTGCAGTCTACAACAACTCCTATAGCATGTTCACAGCCTCTGACCATCTTCTGTTCAATCACTAACAGCTTTCCGTAGCAATACATTTACTGAATATTATGTGTGGCCTTTGATTATGTCAGGGGGCTGCATTTCAGGCTCCTTATATCAAGCAAGTAGACCACAATGTGTCTGAAGCTTTTAGCTCAGTATAAAATTAATATTTTAACAGTAAAGACATTTACAAATGTATAAACTGCAAAAGGACTTTGAGTTATGGAAACAGCAGAACTTACCCTGTGAAATGAAAAGTTCTGTTTTTGGAAGGTCCTCTGGTCTTGGGAAGGGTACAGGCGGCCGAATATTGGCTACACTTGAGAGTGAAGTGGCACCACACACTGTTTCATACTCTTCATTACTACAAATCTGGTAAGTAGCGTCCTTGTTATTATCATCCTCTTTATTTTCATAAATGTCTGGGCTACTTCCTAGAAAATGCAGTAAAAAAATTTATAAATCCTTATCTGCAGGTAATAATACAGGCATGTTGCTCGTGCTATAATATTTAGAGGATCATGTTTCAAAATATTTTACAGCATATTGATCACCTTTGCTGGTGAGAGCATTATGTAATGCAACTGAAGCAGGCTGATGCACTTTAGAAGGAAATCAAATGCAGGACAGAAGGAGGTCAACTGCAGTTTAACTCTACCTGTCAAAGAACTGTGAATGGTAGATCCTGTACAGACTCTCAGGTGGGTTGTGCAGAATCCATGCTGGGCTCTGCAGGGTCCCTTTAGCAGCAGTGTGATCCTCTTACCTGCTGCTTGGTTCCCGGCTTCAACCACCGCTGGACTGCTGCTGCAGGACCTGGCCTCCTCCGCAGCCCGACGGCCCTTCAGTGACCCGGTGTTATGTCATGCATGTATCAGCTTCCTACGGCACCCTGGCCCCGCCCCTTCCTGATCCGGCATGGTCCCTGCCTCGCCATGCCCCCTCCTGCTGCTTCACCTCGCCCCTCCTGCTGCCCCGTCTCCTCTGCCTCTTACACCGCCGCCTCCTTGCCGACTCCGTCCTTTGACGCCGCAGCCTCCTCTGCCCGGCTGCCTAACTGTTTTGGGGGCGGCATTTTTGCCGCCCCCCTGAAGTCTGCCAGCCAAGGTAAACGCCTTGTTTGCCTCGCGGCAGATACGCCCCTGAGGGGTCCATTTTACTGACCACATCCTTACTGCATGATTCCACCAGTCAAGGCTCCCTCTCCTGACAGGTCACAGGATCTGCCATTAGCACAAGCCCAAAGCACATCGCCACAGGCCGTAATCAAGGCTTTAGTGCTTGGTATCCAACAAAACATGTAAAGCAGCGTTTAAGTTGTGGGAAATGACTCCAAATTGGGGGCCTCATTGTTATTTAGAGGAGTAGCCTTGCACTAATATTTACATTTTCACATGAATCTACATAATAAGAGGCATGGGGACTCCACAAAAAATGTCTTGCATCTAAAATTCTATAGCCTCAGTGTTATGTGATTGCTGCAACAGCAAATAATCTGCACAATCTCCTTTAGATCTACCAACAACTATGTAGGATCTTTCTGGTTGGATACAAATTGAATAGATACTAGCTTAGGTAAGTCCCTATAAAAGAGACAATTTGTGTTGGTTCTTACTGCACCTTTGTACAGTTGTAAAAGTTTTTTGTATAGTTTGTATTTTTATTTATGCAAAACCATAAAAAATATATATTTTTTTTAAAAAGAGACCTTTCCAAGATTTTTAACATTTACTGTGAACTTTAGACCAATATAAAGTTTAATGAAGGTTATGAAAGCAGCGTCATTTGAAAGGTGAGACACTAGAAAAACTATATACAGTTATAACCTTTTTTACAACATTCATAACTTTACCTTCCAAAATTTTACGTATCATTGAGTCTTGAGCATTCAGGGCATGAGTTTCAGGTGATGGAATAGTCCCTTCTATTTTGCTCATGTCAATATCTGAAAGACAATATTAAATAGTTAATTTGCATGTCACTTTGCCTGAGTAGAGATGACAGTAACAACCATTTAAACTCAAAGCCAAATGCAGAAGTGCTGCAATTACATAAATATTCCTTAAAGAAGTCCTTCCATTATGATCACATTCTATCAAATCATATTACACTCTAGATTAAAGAGTGAGATGAAGTGAAACTGTTATCTTCAGGGTCCATTCACATTCCTCCGAGTTCTTGCAGTGCTAGAACACAATTTCATTACTTTCTGTGCCCCCGCTGGAGAGATTTTGTACATGTCCTGTTTGTGACCACAACTGGAAGTGAGGGAAAATCTCCCCAAAGGTTACAGAAACAGCAATAAAAAACGTAACACTTCCACACATTTTCCAAAATGTAAAAATAAAAGTTTTAGCTGTATTTTTGCTTTAAAGTGCAGCTGCAGCCAAGACATTTTGCATTAACTGGGTGAGAAAGGGTTAGAAAACCACTGGGTACACTTCCTTTCACATTCTAGCTTGGTAAAGTGAAAGAAAATCTACCTAATAGTAAGGCCTCATTCACATTAGGATTTAATGTCCGAGCAGGGCCATCCCTATAGTGAGGCAGCCTGAGACGGTCGCCATCTCATTAGTGTGGCAGCAGATGTGTGTGGCGGCAACAGCATCCCAGTTTGCTAAAAGCTCTTAGCAACCTGTGACGCTCAGTCCGCCTTTCTGTCCAGCCCACTGACATCATCGGTTGCCAGGGAGCTGAGCAGGATGCTCTGGCTGGTGTCCCTCCAGGCTCCGGTGACAGCACAGCTCTAATACAGCCCCCTGTCCCATCGCTTCCGATGCTGCCCTCTGTCTGCTTGCTGATTTCTTTGGCAAGACTTAGTGGCATCTTGTGGCAAAAATTACAATGGGTTTCAGACAGCTGCAGTCGTTCACCTGTACAAAGCAATGACAGGCTGACAAGAGTTGCAGCTGTCTGATCTATCTGCATGTATTCGCACTTCCAGCGATTACTTGTGGATAGGAAGATGAGCGACCCTGTACACAACCTGTCTGTATCCAGGGTCATACATCTGTCCCTGACGGATGGCAACCACCAGATATGTGGATACATGCAGATTGCGGTGGACATTTGTGGCTCCTGTTAGCCTGTCATTGCTTTGCGAGTGGCCGCCTCTGTCCAAACCACCTGTGATTCCAGCCGCAGAAATCCACAGACGGACATTAAAGTCCTATGTGAATGAGGCCTAACACAGGCAGCAATAGAAATCTCTATCCCTTCCCTTCTCCGCTCTATCCAAGCAGGCACGACTGTCTTTCCTTAAGGTGTTTATGGCTTTGTTGTCACAGTAACTGCAAATATTTCTGATACAGGTTTAAAAAGTTTGGAAAACATTTCAAACTTTATGGTTATGCAACTGGAACACCAAACACAGCTTACTATTGTTATGGTATTTACAGGAAGAAAAAGAGCAAGGAAGTATTGCAGGCATGTATTCGTACTGTATCCCGCTGTTAAGATGGGCTTTTCCCTAGCTTTCCATTTACAAATAATGGCAGCTTCCTTGTACAGATAAAAAGTAAGCTATACCTCAACAGGATTGGCATGCTGCTAAGCCATTTGGCTGATCCAACATAACTTCATACTTCAGTGAAAAGCAAGATATGAAGGAAATGTTGAACAAATTAAATATAATGATAATTATTGTTATAATTATTATAATACAGGATTTATATAGCAGCAACAGTTTGCACAGCGCTTTACAAAATAAAGGTTAAGAGTACAGTTACAATACAATAGAATACAGCTGGGATAGGAGGGCTCTGCTCCTGAGAGCTTACAATGTAAAAGAAATATAAGAAAAGAACATAACCTTTCTCTGAAACATAGAAGCAAAGCTGACGTGTGAAATAACAGTGATGCTACATCTGTCATCCTCCCAAACTATCATGTGGATTCAGGGAATTCATAAAACATCAGCACCATCATAACCACCTGCTAACTTTTTTTTTAAACGTCGTCATTGCAGTGAAAGACCGGTTTTCATGCCAATAGTGCCTCCAGCGACTGGCTGCTTCTTCTAGGAATTGGGTTATTTTTTGCACTCAGCTAATGAAGAAACTTTCTAGAGTGTTTTCATCCAGTGAATGCTGCAGGGCATACATGGCATGATTGGAAATCATTACAGTAAAGTGTCATAATAATTATTCTATAAGCAATTATGGGCCTTTATTAAATATCACTGGAGCCAGGAGGCACAAAACTTTTGGTTCTCCATAGCATCGCTCTTATGCTAGGATCATTTTCTTGTGTTATTGGTCATAACCAGGCTGGAAATATTGTGACACTGTTTAATGCCCAACTCCTGACTACCCCAGCTGTATTTTGCTTCTTTTTTTTTCCATTAACCTTGTTCTGATTGCACGCTGGCTCCTTTTCCTTAGTGGTGTCTCCCGGGGCAGTGAGTGGTCCTGGATGATGCAGGGAGCAGTGCTGACGTAATGACATCTGTGCTGCTCTCTGCATTAATATCCTGTGAGTGTACTAAAAGGCAGGGGGGGACCATGCTAGCTCATAAACTGCACATATAAATTGCATTTTTAATGAATTCCCAGTTATTTGTCTGTGCCCACGTCCTCAAAATCATGTTGGTTCACAGGAAAGAAAACTGATATCACATTAGGAAAATTGCATATCTTTTTCTGGTTCATCCTCATCATCCACACCCTAATGTGTAGTGATCCTGCAGAGGAATGCCAGTGCAAGCCTCACCTGATAGTCAAGTTCAAGAGTACATGCATAGTTGTATCCTACGTGACAAGCAAATGTATGCAGTGCAATATATCTGTACATAAAGAAATACCACAGTTAGGTCCTACACCTGTTACAACGCATTTAGCGCAAGGGGCAGGAGTTTACAGTGCCATAAAACTAGAATTCATTGTCCATTAGTTCACACGTATTTGTAAACATGGGACCAGTACCGTAGAGAATAAATGATTGTCATTATACAAATGCAGCACATCTAAAGCTATGCCATTGGAAATTGTGCTTACATGTGACTATGTAAAGCACGGCAATATAATATTAAAGCTAATAGATATCCAGCATCAATCTCTGACAAATCACTTAATAGTTATCATGTGTTACAGTCAGAGGTGGAAAGAAAAATTCTAGAGCTCTAGTCATACCTAAGCATGAGGGTAGCCAGGTTATTTTGTAGCATGTATTTAAAGCATTTGTATGCATGCTTTGCAGCACAGGAGCAAAATCATGCCTTTTTTTCCCCCATAGACTATTAAATGGAAATTCCTAAGGCCTAATTCACACTGTAATCGTCCGGCACATACAGCTCCGTACTGCATGCATGGCCGTATCGAGCCGCTCCCGGGAAGGACAGATGCTGCGTGTGATTAGTACGCAACCCCTGTCCTTCTCTATGGGTCTACGCAGCCGTACGCCCCCCTAC
Source organism: Nanorana parkeri (assembly GCF_000935625.1). Taxonomy (NCBI): domain Eukaryota; kingdom Metazoa; phylum Chordata; class Amphibia; order Anura; family Dicroglossidae; genus Nanorana; species Nanorana parkeri. The sequence goes on along the minus strand of NW_017307021.1, from coordinate 667,357 downwards.
TCTCACCTCAAGTGCAGGTCCGTAGGGGTGCGTGTTTCCTGGCTTGGACGCAGACAGGATCCATCCTGTCAGCGTACGATTACGCTCACCTGCACGGACGTGCAGGGCAGGTGAGCGTAGGGGGGCGTACGGCCGCGTAGTCCCATAGAGAAGGACAGGGGCTGTGTACTAATCACACGCAGCACCGGTCCTTCCCGGGAGCTGTTCGATACGGCCGTGCACGCAGCACGGAGCTGTACGTGCGTGCCGATTACAGTGTAAATGAGGGCTAAAAAGGCACTTAAATGCACATTTCTCAAGACTTTTCCCCATTAAAGTCCAAAATGCAAATTCTGCCCCAAAAGAAGCTTATGTACTTTTTCAAGCTTCCCTTGACAGGCGACAAGGGGGACAAGGCGATGGTATGAACAGAGGCCATGAAAAACAATGGGATTTCTCTTGTTAAGTTTTGCTGCACCAAGGTTCAGTTCACACCTAGGCGTTGCGGGAAAGCACGTCAAATTTGCATAAACATGCGCATTTTGCAGTGCATTCGCAAAGTGCGCAGAAGTGCGAAACACGCTTGCATTGCCATTACTAGTTAATGGCACCCCAAACACGCATTCCTCCTCCACCTTTGCGTACGTTAAAACGCGCACCAACTCAGAAAAAATGTGGAACGCATTTTGCAGATTCTGCTACATGCACTACTTTTCCGTGTTTGTCAAGTGTATAGGAACCCATTGAAATTAATGGGGACGCGTGGCACACACGGAGAACAAACCTTCGCCAATGTGCCTTAGACAAAGGAACTACAAAATGCTTAGTTGTGAATGGACCCTAAAGTTGCCCACTGCATATATGAAGAGCTAAACCTGGCCATAGAGGAATGGAATTTCTGTTGTTTCCTGCTGAATCAGCTGATATTCAATCCATGGGTGGCCCTGCAAGCACAACTGGGCTCAACAAAAGTCATTTTTTCCATTGACATTTGTCAAGTCTAATTTTGTTGAAGGAGCTGGGTGGAAAGATGTCAGTCAAACGGTAACTGCAGCCGACAGTAGCCGACAGGGGAGGTTACTCCGTCCACGTGCTTTAATGTAGATGAGGAAATCAAGTCATTTGGCAACCTTAAAGTAGAACTGAAGCCAAAACTTTGGGGGGGGGATAAAGTAAGGGAAGGTTATAACTCCCGGTCAGCTTTTTCCCCCCATCTGTGTCCCATTGTGGAGATTACCCTTCACTTCCTGTCCGATAGCCACAACAAGTGACAGTGAGAGGGAATCCTTCAAAAGTGAGGGAAATCCCTATGGTCAGCAGGGTCACCAGAACTAGTGTCCCCATTGGAGCTTTTACCATCTATTCCAGTTCTGGTGACAACTCAAAATGTTGGATTTGCTTTTACTTTCAGTGATACATTCACCGGGATAAATACAGAAGGGGAATCTTCCTAACAGGGACACAGACAGCAATACAAACCTGACACCTGAGGTTCTAATCCCCCCTTCCCTCTTCCAAAACAAAAATTGGATAGAGTTTTGGAACTTGTTTTGTTTGTGTAGCCAAGTGTAGGCAAACATGCAAGTAGGTAGACATGTATTGTGTAGCCAAGTGTAGGCAGACATGCGAGTAGGCAGACATGTAAGGTGTAGGCAAACATGCATGTAGGCAGACATGCATTGTGTAGCCAAGTTTAGACAAACATGCAAGTAGGCAGACATGCATTGTGTAGCCAAGTGTAGACAAACATGCAAGTAGGCAGACATGCATTGTGTAGCCAAGTGTAGGCAGACATGCATTGTGTAGCAAAGTGTAGACAAACATGCAAGTAGGCAGACATGCATTGTGTAGCCAAGTGTAGACAAACATGTAAGTAGGCAGACATGCATTGTGTAGCCAAGTGTAGGCAGACATGCAAGTAGGCAGACATGTAATGTGTAGGCAAACATGCAAGTAGGCAGACATGCATTGTGTAGCCAAGTGTAGGCAAACATGCAAGTAGGCAGACATGCATTGTGTAGCCAAGTGTAGGCAGACATGCAAGTAGGCAGATATGCATTGTGTAGCCAAGTGTAGGCAAACATACAAGTAGGCAGACATGCATTGTGTAGCCATGTGTAGGCAAACATACAAGTAGGCAGCCATGCATTGTGTAGCCAAGTGTAGACAAACATACAAGTAGGCAGACATGCATTGTGTAGCCAAGTGTAGGCAAACA